>NC_134483.1:371297663-371315163 GCF_040206685.1 Ascaphus truei
TATACGTGTGTATACGTGTGTGTACGTGTGTGTACGTGTGTGTACGTGTGTAGGGCAGGGAGGGTGGGGGCGAAGGGCAGGGAGGGTGGGGGCGAAGAGCAGGGAGCGAAGGGCAGGGAGTTTGGGAGCGAAGGGCAGGGAGGGCGGGGGCGAAGGGCAGGGGGCGAAGGGCAGGGAGGGTGGGAGCGAAGGGCAGGGAGGGCGGGGGCGAAGGGCAGGGAGGGCGGGGCGAAGGGCAGGGAGGGCGGGGGCAAAGGGCAGGGCCAGAGGGGGCGAAGGGCAGGGCCGGGAGGGGGCGAAGGGCAGGGCCGGGGGGGGGGCGAAGGGCAGGGCCGGGGGGGGGCGAAGGGCAGGGCCGGGGGGGGGGCGAAGGGCAGGGCCGGGGGGGGGGCGAAGGGCAGGGCCGGGGGGGGGGGGGCGAAGGGCAGGGCCGGGGGGGGGCGAAGGGCAGGGCCGGGGGGGGGGGGGCGAAGGGCAGGGCCGGGGGGGGGTGAAGGGCAGGGCCGGGGGGGGGGGTGAAGGGCAGGGCCGGGGGGGGGTGAAGGGCAGGGCCGGGGGGGGGGGGGTGAAGGGCAGGGTCGGGGGGGGGGGGGTGAAGGGCAGGGCCGGGTGAAGGGCCGGGCCGGGTGAAGGGCCTGGCCGGGTGAAGGGCCGGGCCGGGTGAAGGGCCAGGGCGGGGGGGGGGGGTGAAGGGCCAGGGCGGGGGGGGGTGAAGCGCCAGGCCGGGTGAAGGGCCAGGCCGGGGGGGGGTGACGCGCCGGCCTGGGTGAAGCGGGCCGGGCCGGGTGGGGTGAAGCGCCGGGCCGGGGGGGGGGGGGGGTGAAAGATCCCTTCCCGTGCGGTTACTTACCTCGCACCGGGCCGCGCTCCTCCTCCTCCTCGGGTTCCTCGGCGGTCACCGTTACCCCGGCGATGCGGAGCTGAGACGCTCAGGTGAGGAGGTGGTGTGGGCCGCGGCCCGTACAGCTCCCGACTGAGAGAGCGGGAGCAGCGCGTGCGGGGATGGTGAGCTGGGGGCGCGGCCTCTAGGCCTGAAGGTGAGAGCGGCGACAGCGTGCTCTGGGGGGGGGGGGGGGGGTAGGGAGCACCGGGGGAGAGGGAGCACCGGGAGAGCGGGTGGGCACCGGGAGAGAGGGTGCTCTGGGGGGATGGGGGGGGGAAGCACCGGGGGAGAGGGAGCACCGGGGGAGAGGGTGATGTTGAGGTCCCGCGGAGTGGTGATAGGGGGGGTTCCGTTGTTGCGGGCCAGCGGCCGGGGGGGGAAGTCAAGGCCGGGCACAGCCGTTAAGGAGGGGGGGGGGAGAGAGAGAGAGAGAGAGAGAGAGTGTGTGTGTGTGTGTGTCAGCCGTTAAGGAGGGTAGAGAGAGAGAGTGTGTGAGTGTGGGTGTGTGTGTGTGTGTTTGGCCCGCCCGTCACTCCGCCTCAGGCCTATGAGAGGTGTGCCTCCACCTCAGGCCAATGAGAGGTGTGCGGGGGCGGCCCAAGGGACCAATGAGATTTCCCCTAGGGACACCGGACATCCAGGCAGGCAGGCAGGCTGGCAGGCAGGCAGGCAGGCAGGCAGGCAGGCAGGCAGGCAGGCAGGCAGGCAGGCATACAGTGCTTTCACTAATATAGTATAAGATTAGTGTGTGTGCACAGGTTAAAAAACCTTAATACAGTATCGGTGTGTAAGGCACAAAAGTTGAAATAAAATCAGAATTAGTAATGGAAAGAGGTAACAAACTATGAAGCAAATGTTTGTTCTTATTTTGAACTATAGAACGATGTTATTACAAACGCAAGGCAAGTCAATAAACCCTGCACCCAAGTAAAGATCAGGTTCAAACTCATAGAAGGAATTATTGACAGAAAGTATATACACAATACTGTAACTGTACTATATAAAAGATGCTAGGTATGCAAGTAATGAGCACAATAAAGCAATGTAATCCTTAATGTCAAGTATAGAATATCAAAGATGTAACAAAACTAGGGTTGCAAATGTGACACGAGCATAACGTCAAACACAATATTACAGAATAGATAAGTAGAAGATTTTACTTAGACACCAGAGGAATAATTGACTGTAACACAGCATAGTTCGGATTGCAAACCCCCAGAGCTTACTTCCTTTTACAGCCTGTTCTTATCTCCTGCATGTCCTGCTGGGTAATATGCCAGTATACAGGGTATCAAGCTCACAGAGTGGGTTAAGACGCACATCTTGCTATATACTTTGGCTGCTGCTGCTGCAAACACTTAAAGGATTTTGTAACGGGTAATAACAAGGCAACACAACAACAACAGGTAATGCCGTATAATTAACATGTGGCTAAGTGGCTGTCTTTTGGCATGGGAATTGGCGGCACTTTGTTGTGTAATCCAGCCACCTGAGAAGATTAGTAAGTGCCCTAGTGATACTATAATAATGAGTTAGTAAACACATACAGTATAACAGGGTATGAGTTACACTACACACAGCTAATTTAGTAAAGTTGGCCGCATGTATGTACAGACCATGTGAGTGCGTAATGCTAAAGACTGCATGTTTGTACAGACTTAAGTGTGACGTTATGTTATTTTTACTTTGAAGTTGACTTAATTACCTTGTTTAATGCCACATTGGTGACATATAAGATTTCAGGTATGTATTGTCCGAGAAAGATAGAGTATGCTAAAGACTTTTCATCAAATAAGATCTAGAGAAATCTGCACTTGCCACAGCAATTTTTAAAATGTCTGCATAAAATAAAAGGCCAGGAATACTTTATAGGAACGGTGTCTTCTCAGCCAGGGAGAGCAATGCTACTCCCAGAAATAAACTTGGTTTACTTTTATTATTGCATTCCAGGCACATGTTGGAGGAAGCAGAGGGTGGTGACATTTATACATACTGTATGTAAGCTAATTGTATCAGTTATGGCCGGGACATTCAGTAATCAGAGAAAATGTTAAACCAACAGATATAGTAGCCATTGTGACAATATAAGTCAGGTAACCAAAATTGCTCAGGAAATTATCATTATTTGATGAGGGTAACCCAACTCCTGTGTGCCTTAATAAATGAAACACTAGAAGTCACAAAGAGAGGTCAGGATGTGTGAATTTATCTGTCTGTATTCACATCGGTCAGGGGCTGAGTGGCAAATTTAGCCCAAGGGCGAAGCCTGACCACCTGGCCCAAGAATCAGGCTGCCCACTCACCATACACAGATACACACACCATACAATAAGCAAGCTCCATACACCATACACAAAAACACACACCATACAATAAGCAAGCTCCATACACCATACACAAATACACACCATACAATAAGCAAGCTCCATACACCATACACAAATACACACACCATACAATAAGCAAGCTCCATACACCATACACAAATACACACACCATACAATAAGCAAGCTCCATACACCATACACAGATACACACACCATACAATAAGCAAGCTCCATACACCATACACAGATACACACACCATACAATAAGCAAGCTCCATACACCATACAAACGCACAATAAACATGCATACTGTACCAGATTTACATATGTCCACATCAGCCACACATACTACACAGGCATTCAGACCACACAGCATGCATGAACATTCACTATGTATTACATACATCATATATGCAGTGGCAGCACCACACATAATATGCATACCTTATATAAATACAGCTCAACCCCCATATAACACTGTGCTTGGGGTCCACAGAATCACATTGTGTTATAAGCGGATCGCGTTAGGAATAATGTATAATGTATGCATTGTACAATAAAGGATTTACAATACCAATAATCGTGTTGTGAAGTATTCATAAATCTGAAAATTGGGAGCCATGCTTGCATCTCGTTATAAGTGGATTTGCATTGTAACGGATTGCGTTATAACGGGGTTGAGCTGTATATATATATGGTTCGACAAACCTATACATTTGCTCGCCCCGGGCGAGTGGATTTAACCCCCGGGCGAGTAAATATTGGCCCAAGCAGCACACGTTTGGTACTAGGTGGCGAGTAGATTTTTTTGTGTGGCGAGTAGATTTTTTGGTGATTTGTCAACCACTGTATATATACATATATTTGTACTGTATATATATATATATATATATATATATATATACACACATAGACACACAATGGGGCTCTGGGGCTCCCTGAGGGGAAGAAGTGGATCTTGGCATGGGGGGAGAAGGATATAAGGGTCTGCAGGGAGTAGTTATGGACCTTGGGGGGGGGGGGGGGGGATAGTTATTGACCCGTGGAGATCCTTACACTGGTTCAGGAACCCACTATACTGCCTGTGATCCACTATTACATATTTATTTTGGCGAATCCCGAGGAGATCCCTTGAGAACCCCTACGAGTTCCTGAATCCCCTGCTGGGAATTGTAGCTATAGACACATACTGTACAGTACTGTAACCTTTATGCTGTAAAGGGGAGAGACTTTCTACAAAAAATGCCTTTGCCTTTAAAAAGAAGTGGAGAACATAAATAAGAGACAGCTGACCTTTTCATACTCCTCTCACATTCTCTTTCACCTCACCCTTCCTCCCTGTCACCTCCCACCCCCCACACCACTTCTCTCGGGAGCACAGTCACCACCCGTACCCAGGAAATTTGTATTTCACTGCTGCAGCTGTTTCAGCATCCCCGACTTAGCCATGTAGCCAGATTACATCACAATGGTGTGGAGACAGGGCCGGTGCAAGGGTATCTGGCACCCTGGGGGCGAACCTCCCGCCCTTTTAAATTTTTTTTATTATAGCCCCATTCATGCTCACCCCTCCCACTCCTCTACAATCACCCCCTTCCTCCTCCTCTCACCCCTCATCCTCCTCTCACCCCTCCTCCTCCTCTCACCCCCTCCTCTTCCTCTCACCCCCCTTTCTCCTCTCACGCCCCCTCCTCCTCACACCTGCCCCCTCCTTCCCCTCTCACCCGCCCCCTCCTCCTCTCACCCGCCCCCTCCTTCTCCTCTCATCCACTCCTTCTCCTCTCACCCACTCCTTCTCCTCTCACCCCCTCCTTCTCTTCTCACCCCCTCCTTCTCTTCTTTTCTCACCCTCCTTCTCTTCTTCCTCAACCGTTCTTCTCTCACCCCTCTTTTTCTTCTTCTATCACCTTCGCCTTGTCCTTTCTCACACGCTCCTCCTCCTCTTCCTCTCTCACCACCACCTCCTACTCCCACCTACCTGGCTTCGGTGGTCTGAGGTGGAGCAGGGCAGAAGAGGAGGACATCGAGTGGTGGAGGGAGATGAGGACAGAGGAGGAAGACAGCGGGCAGCAGCAGGAGAAGGGGATGGAGAATAGCAGGAATGGAGCAGCAGAGGAGGTGGAGGAGGGCGGGCGGCGGGAGAAGAGGAGTGAAGACCATGGGAGCAGAGCTGGGCGGCACAGGAGGACAGCTGGGAAGGAGCGCACTGTAGCAGCGGAAGTGAAGTGAAGACTTCCAGGCGCGCTCCTACGCGGCCAACCTCCTGTGCCGCCCTGCTCTGCTCACATGGTCCTCCATCCTCTTCTCTCGCTGCCATCCGCTGTCCTCTGCTGCCCTGCTCCTGCCATTCTCCTCTGTCCCCTTCTCCCACCGCCACCCGGCGTTCTCCTCCTCCACTGGGCTCTTCTCCCGCTGCCATACGCCTCCTCTGCTGCTGCTGCTGCTGCCATCACCGCACACCAAAATGTGCCACTCTAGGTGACCCGCGTAAGTTGCCTTGTGGTAGCACCGGCGCTGGGTGAATAGGAGCCCAGCTGCCCAGCTACCCACCCAAGAAAGATTATTTTTAATAGTAGCAGTGAGAATGGTACTGTTAGGCAGCATCGTTGATGTAGCCATTCAACCCCCTTCTTTCCTACAGTGCGGGGGGGAGCTGCCTGGCTGTTCGGATGCTGCCAGAGCTCTGCGCAGATCGGGAGTGTGAGGGCGGCCATCTTGGGCATCGCGCATGCACAGAACGGCGAGTCTTGGCATATGCTGATCCAGAGCAGCCATATATCCTGCATGTGGATGCCAGCTTCAACGTTACATCAAAAGTACCCTTCCGGCCTCTGCCCAGTAGCGTATGCGAGTTGCAGCTTGACGCTGAGTGAACAAAACTATCCAGTTCATAAACTGGAATTTCTAGCACTCAAGTGGGCTGTAGTTGATAAACTGCACGATTATTTGTATGGGGTCTCATTTGAGGTGCGAACCAATAATAATCCCCTGACATACATGTTGACCTCCACCAAGCCACAGATGGTTGGCTGCCCTGTCTAACTATCAGTTCATGCTGAAGTACATGCCAGAGCCACTGAACATCGGAGCTGTCCAGAAGACCAGGACTGAGTACAATGCCTGATGATAGACCGTGGGAAGAAATCCCTGGCCCTGGGATTCGGGCAATGTGCTCAACTGCGGTGATAGTGGAGGATAAGATCGCGTTCTCCGAACTCAGAGTGGTGGACTCATTGGGCTGTATGTCCAAGGCACTTCCAGCAGCATACTGCCATCCCGAAGGCATGTCTGTCACGCAAGATACCATCATGAGAAGGAAAGTGTTGGTGATACACCAGATCCGAGACCCGGTGGCTAGAGCCATATGCAGGGCGAACCAAGAGAACAACCCCTCCTTAGTGAAGCGTGCTCCTACCGACACGGTCGCTGTTATCGTGAGGGAATGGGACAAGTTCCACATAGAGCATGGCCTTCTCTACAGAGTTATCCCCTACCACAACCATCCCAATAGGAAACAACTCGTCCTGCCCAAAAGTTTGCAGTATATTGTCCTACGATCTCTGCATGATGACCACGGACACCTGGGATTGGACAAAACATTCGGGCTAGTAAGGGATAGATTCTTCTGGCCCAAGATGTGAGAATCAGTGGAGCACCATTGCCGGAGGTGTCTGCGGTGCATACAGCGAAAAACACTGCCTACACGTGCAGCCCCAATGGGCCACTTAAAGAGCTGTGGTCCAATTGACCTAGTCTGCATGGATTTCCTGCATCGAAGCAGACTGAAAGGGTATCGGGGATGTCCTGGTAGTGACAGACCATTACAGCTGAAATGCTCTAGCGTTCCCTACCAAAGACCAAAAGCTCTCACAGTAGCCAAAGTATTGTGGGAGAAATACTTTATCCATTACGGGTTAGCTAATCGGATGCACTCTGATCAAGGGAGAGACTTAGAAAGCAAGTTGATCAAAGAACTCTAAAACTGCTCAATATCGAGAAGTCTCGTACCACTCCCTATCACCCTGAAGGAGATGCTCTGCCGGAAAGGTTCATCCTAACCCAGTGGATATGCTAGGCAATCTGAAGGGATCTGAGAAGGCCGAAAGGAGCAAGCATGTAGAGCCTATAGTGCATGCCTAGAACTGCACCAGGCAAGTATCCACCGGGTACACACCCTATTTCATGATGGTCGGCAGAGAGGCACAACTACCTGTGTACATTCATCTATGAGTATCCACCAATGGGTTACCGACTATGATGCACTTGTTTAGATGCTTATTGTACAGTTAAGTTGTATGTATGATATGCATTTTTCATTATATAAGATCCTGTATATATGTTATTCTCATGCGGGGACGTTGGATTCTGCACCAGTGGGGAGGATGTAGCAGAGTTCCCCCTTCTTTCCTCCAGTGCGGGGGGGAGCTGCCTGGCTGATCGGAGGCCGCCGGAGCTCCACGCAGATCGGGAGTGTAGGGGTGGCCATCTTGGGAGTCGCACATGCGCAGAATGGTGAAGTGCGCATGCGCAGTGGGTGCTGAGTGCGGTGGCCATCTTAGGTGGCTCCGCAGATGCAGTGCGGGACTACAAGTCCCATGATCCTCTGGGGGGAGGGAAAATCACATGGGGCAGCCCCAACCAATAGGGCTATACGAGCAGGAGAGACAGTATATCCTCCGCGGGTTGAGAGCCTGCAAGGCAGTCCTGATGGAGGAGGCAACAGAGCAGGTAGTGTCCAGGGAGCAGTGCTTCCCTGGACTAGGCCTAGGCTTTCCCCTTAGGCCCCAGCTAGATCCTGAGTTACCCCAGAGGAGTATTGCAGTGAAGGCCCCAGATAGGGACTCTTCCCCTTAGTGACTAGTAGTGCTGTTGCACTGATGATCGGACGGCCATGCGGTGCCCTGCGGTCTGAGACCAGGCCACAGGCCACATAGACATTAGGTGAGACACTCCAGCTGGAGCTCGCCTCAAGAGGTGGATCGGGATCATAAGGAGTGAGGGGATTGGTGTCGGAGGCCCCACGGCGTGGGACCTGACTGATCCTTTGATCCGACTGCGACACCTGGATATAGGAGTGCCCAGGCAGGTATCCTAAGTGCACCAACAGCTCATAACACATTATGGTAGCGCTACTTCACACTTTGGGTGGGATTGTTCTGTGGACACCGAGTGTTTACAGATGCAGCCACTAGTATTAGAACTCGTGCCTGCGAAATTCTGGGGCAGTCTCACAGAAAATGCCTCAACATTGCCTCAACATTTCTGTGAGATTCTTAATGGCCCATCAGATTAACACAGCGTTGGGTCCCTGCAGTCCCATTCAAACTAGGTCACTGGAGCAGGGAGGAAAAAGCTGGAGCTGTAGTATGGAGCCACACCCCTGAAAGAATGTGCAGCCTCACTGGCTGGCCCTGGGTGAGTGACCGATTGCTTACTCATTCTATCACAGAAGGGGAGAGATGAGCAGCTTCACTGCTTTTCTCCTATGCTTCTTGTCCATCGGGCAGGCCCTGCCAGAGTAGCCGGGCCAGGGACATTTGTCCCTGCTCTCCCCCCCCCCCTTGTCGGTGCCCCTGCATATACATAAACTTACCAGTACACTCCACAGAGGAAGTGCTGCTATGTAAGCTCTGTAGCACCACCTAATGACCAGAACCTGCATTGAGCCCAATTATTCAAAATCTGACTGGCCCAGGGGGTAATTCCCCACCTGCCCCCAAGCCCAGGCTGCCCCTTGTAAGTTCAGGGACGTTAGGCTAAGGCCCCGCTCCCTCAGTCAGCGCGCCCGCACTGCTTGCAGGCAGCGCGCTGAGAGGCACAGACCGCTATCTGCGGTCTGTAGGGAGCGGGAGACGGAGTGGGGGTGGGGGCGTGGTTTGAACGGAGGGTCCGTCCGTTCGTACCCCCCTCCCCTCCTCCGGTGTGCAGGAGCCCGGAGATACGATCACGCTCTGGCACTTAAGTAGCTTAAGTAACTTAAGTAGCTTAAGTAGCTTGGGAAAATCAATTGACCCGCGGGTTTCTCATCGCGGACTGAGGTTCCCTTCTCCTGAATGAAACTGAGCCGGCAAAAAAAACAAAACAAGCCATGACACACAGCTCAACAGGCCGCCTCCCTACGAGCTCCTTCCCTGCTCCCCTGCTTACCTCCTCATTGCCTCACACGCGCACCACGTGACGCGTCAACGCTCTAGAACACCATCTTCTGGTAGCGCTGGCCGGCTGACGCGTCACAGCACGTAGTGAGCCACGGAGGGAGGAGGCAGCGGGGACCAACAGATTGCAGATAAGGGGCTGGTGGCGCACGCGGCCGCACGCGCCACCGGACGCAGCGGGACCAGGGCCTTACAGTCTAGAAAAGATACACTGCTTAAGGCTAAACCTGTGTTTTTTTATATAGTACTTCTCAGTTCTGTAATACAGGCATACCCCGCTTTAAGGACACTCACTTGAAGTACACTCGCGAGTAAGGACACATCGCCCAATAGGCAAACGGCAGCTCACGCATGCGCCTGTCAGCACGTCCTGAACAGCAATACCGGCTCCCTACCTGTACCGAAGCTGTGCGCAAGCGAGGAGACTATAGAGCCTGTTACACATGCGTTATTTACATCAGTTATGCACGTATATGACGACTGCCGTACAGTACATACATCGATAAGTGGGAAAAGGTAGTGCTTCATTTTAAGTACATTTTCGCTTTACTTACCGGTCCCATTGCGTACGTTAATGCGGGGTATGCCAGTACACCATTTTAAGGTGAGTTCACTTTTAATCTAAATCTGTAGCAATTTGCATGCATGGCATGTTTGAAATTATTTGTGTGCATCTCTGCAAGATCAGTAGGGACTTGTAGGATGTTGTTCATCATTAGGTCATTCCTTGCTTTTAGTAAATCCGGTCCCAGGTTCACTGCCATCTTCAAGGACTCGTGGGAGATTAAAAAAATAAAAAGCTTTACTAAAAGACTTGAATTACTGTCTATGACTCTTCATCCGCATGTTGAGCACAACACAGTAAAACATTTTAACACGTACCCGGTAGAAAAAAATTGCAGTTTACATATGATAAATGGTTTGTTTTGTTTACCTTCCTTGTAGCTCTTTGTGTATTCATAGTTGTGCAGGATACATTTCAACGTGTGATTAGACAACGTATTCTGTTCACAGGTCACCTGTTCAATATACCAATAGTCAAAAAGTAATGACCCTATAGCTCAGCATCAGTGCTTTGCTTAGGCAACAAAAAGCTCTTCACAGTCAGAGGGGCTGACGTAGAATTTAATTCATCTCATTATAATATTATATTATTATATAGTTAAATAGTTATATTATATAATTCTATATTATTATAATATATGCATAATGTAATGCCTATCTAACTTTTCCTCAAACGTTACAAATCACAAGGTCACGTGACCTTGAATACGATGAATAGAAGCCTTCTGATATTTTGAGTATTATATTTGTAAACTTGTCATAATAGCTAGTTATATAGCAGTGAAATTACATATATTTGTGCAGTGGTTTGTTTCCAAAGAAGCCTGAAATGCATAGCAAGACCCCTCCAGTTGAGAAAGGGTTAATGAACTATGGTCCAGGTTCAATAAAGGGTGCTAAGCTTTAGCACAATATTATTCCCATTCATTTGAGTGGGAGTGAAGGCGGGCTATAGCTTAGTACCCTATAGTGAATCTAAGCCTATAGGCTGTAGGTTCAAGTCAAATGCAGTTAAATCCGGATCGGATGCGTTAACCCGCAACTGACCTTAGTGAATAACCCCCTTTTACGTGTAACAGATACAAAACAGCTCAGCTATGAATGAAAGTGTACACCTTGAAAATACGGACCATTAATTTATTGCAAGCACAAGAAACTATAATTAGATAGCCAAACTATAAAGAGCCTGCGACACTACACGTTTCATGCATAGATTACAATACATGTCCTTGTCCAGGGCCATTGGGATAAAATAACTTCTTTCCATGGAAGTATGGTTTAGATCCACTAAACTCCTTAAACCACTTAACGTAACTGTAACGTCCCGTTTAGAGTAGCGCTGTATCTACAAAGGACAGTTACTTTATTCCGTAAAGAGCATAGCGGTAACTATAATGGATACTGGTGATAATGACTTATAAATGATATGCACATAGGTCATTATCATAGCATCACCTATATAAAGAAGGTCCATTCAAGTTAACACCGGGACTTATCGTTACGTTTTTTAAGTCCTAGCTACACTTGCCTTTGCTCTTCTCCATATCTTGGAATTGTGCTTTCGCGGTGTCTGGATGGCTGTAACACTACAGAATGATTTAAATAATAGCTTTATTTGCTGGCATTATTTTCTCTCCTCTCTCTCTCCATTCCAACATTAAGGCTGGCGTAACGTCACGTTAATGGAAGATAATGCCACAATAAAGGGACGTTATGTGTATACTATTGAGATGCAGTTCGGGCATTGTTTTTGCATGTAGTTAGCTTTGTGGATACCACGTTAAGTCAGGGAACGTAATCACGTTATGTTCCCTGATTTAACAGTGTTTAGCAGATCTAGGCCTATGATCTAGGCCAGGGGTCTCCAAACTCAGTCCTCAAGAGCCGCACACAGGCCGGCGTTTATGGATATCCCTGTTTGAGCCACCTGTGCTTAATCCGTGGTTCAGTGCTAGACTGAGCCACTGATTGAGCCACCTGTGTGGAAAAAGGGATATCCATAAAAGCCGGCCTGTGTGTGGCTCTTGAGGACTGAGTTTGGAGACCCCTGATCTAGGCCTATGAGCCCAGACTCCCACGTGGGGCAGCGACATGACATAGTTCTGCATGCTTCTTTTTCTTGGGGGTTAGCTTCTAAAAATAAAGTTAATGGACATCCTGATTTTTTTTTTTCACACATCAAGGTCAGAGAGCTGACATCGGAAGCCGGGCCGAGAGCATAGCGAGTGCTGCCAGCAGCAGGTCCAGTTCAATGTCACGGCCTGGAACGCAGCTCAGGATTGAAGTGGATGAGGTACTGTATGGCTATGCAGGGCAATGTAAATATACTGAGCGCTACAATTCTGGTGTAGTTAGTATACATTAAGATTTATATCAACAATGATCAATACTACACAGATATATTCATATAAATCTATATATATATATACTGTATATATATATATATATATATATATATATATATATATATATATATATATATAAAAATAATTAGGGGGGGGGGGTGTCAAGTACAGTATGTTTCAATATTAGCTCAAAAATGGTTTGGCTGACCTGTATGGGTAAATCTTCTTTATATTCATAGTAAATGTGTTACAAAAAATAATGGCCATAATTAATATATGCTCGCATGCTGGAAAGATTGCGCACCGCTGGCTTGAAGCACTCATGTGCCAGGGACCTATAGAACTTGACTCGGCCCCAATAACAAAAGTGAAAGGAGATAAAACTCCTCTTCCATTCGGATTGTGTTCACTGCTTTAGGGACATTACTGGGCCAGCTCTTGTGATGTCCTGAGAGTGGCAAAGGGCACTCAAGAAGATAACGTAGTTGATCTGTGGAATTATACTTTTTTTTAAAATAAAATGCAGTATAACTATAGACCTGTGTGTAGCATAAATCAATGTATATGCTAAAGGCTTACTATAGAAACATATCATTTTTTTAATATAGCTCCAGAAAAACATGATGTGTTGTAATATCATTTATTTTAAACATAGCCAGAATTTTATTTTTGACCATAATGCCCAATTCTTCGTATCTATATGGGAGACTCTTTAATATTTTGAAGAAAATGTCATAATTTTTTACATTTTCCCTGAAAAAAATCTAGCACAAGTCCGTTGAAAATGGTGGGATCTCGTGCATTTTTCCATCGAATCCTCTGATAAGAGTTCTTAGATGTTGGCCAATATGTTCTTCAGAAAGATAAAATAGGATTATTTATTACAGTTGGAGCATATTTTTCGGGAAAAAGTGAAGTCTGGAGGATATTTTAGTCTCAGACAGCTGTTCAAAAACAATGATCCAGAGGGCAAAGGGCAAGTTAACAGGTATGTAAACAAATGGGATTTGCACATTAACACGGTAATGCAAAGAACAAGTAGCCACATTGGTCTTGGTGTCTGCATTACAGGATCAACACTTGTGTTTAATCATTATTTTAATCACCTTTATTTTAATTGGATATTATTAAAGTTACTTATTTTAATTCATTCATAAAACTACCAGGTGATGACAGAGTGCCCTTACTAGGTTACGTTTTCTTTGTGTGTATATATTTAGTTCATTACCTAGGGAGCACCACCATCACACACTACAGAGTTTGCTGTTGCTGGGGTTATCCCTCCAGTACATATTTATGAATATACAGCTTTTTAGACCTTGCAGGTAACACACACACACACACACACACACACACACACACACACACACACACACACACACACACACACACACACACACACACACACACACACACACACACACACACACACACACACACACACACACACACACACACACACACACACACACACACACACACACACACACACACACACACGAGACATGTGAGGTTTGGAAATCTTTATGGCAATCTCACCCAGTACATATGGCACTTGCAATCTTGTGACTTGAGTGCTGTTGATGAGTGACCCAAAAGTTTGTGTGCCTTTAGTTTTTTTTGGTCACTTTCCAATAGCACTCCAGTAAGAAAATGATAAAACATTACAAGTACTATATGTACTGGGTGACCTTATCTTCGCACCTGGAACTGGTCTTCAGCATTCATTTGGCATAATGTGTACGAGAGAGAACCCTTTTTTCTTTGTATACAAGGTCTACAGCTAGTACCTACTGTAGTTAATATATTTGGTGGCAGGTAAGTGATCATTTTGATTCTAAGGGAAATTTCTTTCACTCTGTCTTTTGCCTACTCCCTTGTTGACCTTTCTGTTGTCCGGTTTGGTCTAGCCTCATACTGAACATTAACCCATTTGGCGCAGGTACGCAACACACCAGTAACACACCAGGTCATACTAAGTTTGGGTTATGAGGGTTCCATAGTCCAAAGTCCAACAGGTGACCACATTTTAATGGTTTAAAGCTGCAGTTCAGTCTATATCCTGCATGTGTGTTTTTTTTAATAAATCAGTTCTGTAGTAAGAAATAATACTTTTAGCATTTTCTGTTTTTAAAAAAACAACTTTGAAAGACCAATTTTCTTGTATTCTATTTTAACAAGCATTTGCTAAGGCACTGCCCCTTCATGGCCTGTCACAAACCCAGGCACACCCCTTTGTCAGCACTGCCCTCCCTCTCTCTAAACGTGCACTAGCATCTGGTCACATGATCTTCCTCATACAGTAGTACATTCAAGGAAGCTGGAGAAAAGGGATCAGCCATGCATAGCAGCTCGGATAGGCGATTTCAAACTTATTACAGTGTTTATTCCATTCATTGCACGTGTATATAATGTAAAATTGTAATAATTCCATTTATAGCAAACGTGTATATGTGAATATTAATTAGATGTATATGTATGTTACTGAAATGTGGAGTGAGTGTGTAGGTAAATACACACAATACACTTCCACTGCATGCATATATATATATATATATATATATATATATATATATATATATATATATATATTATATATATATTATATATTATATATGTATGTATATGTGAAGTTATGTGAGTAAAAAAGTGACAAAAACCCTCCATAGCAAGGCAAATAGCAAATGGAAATATTACTGTATGCTCATTTGTATGTATATATATATATTTATATACACACACACTTCAAATACGGATAGTGATTCACGTAAATGATATATATATTCACTTTCTGGGAGTATAAGAGTGACTGTCCTGTTGTTCCTTTTTTTGTATCCATCATTGAATGGTATGCACCCTCTCTTTACGTTTATTTTATACTAGCTGAGAGACCCGGCGTTGCCCGGGATGTAATGTTCCCGCTCCTCTCTCTCTCCTCACCCCTCCCCCTCTCTCTGTTTGTCCCCCATTGACATCAATCCAGTTCCCCCCTCCCTCCTTTACAGCTTCATGCAGTGTGTGTGCGTCAGTCATTGTGTGTGCGTCAGTCAGTCAGTGTGTGTGCGCGCGCGTCAGTGAGTCTGACGCAGAAACACAAACACACACACAGACTGACTGACGCACACACACACACACACAGTCAGTGTGTGCGTGTGTGTGTGCCTCAGTCAGTCAGTGTGTGCGTGCGGCAGTCAGTCAGTCATTCAGTCAGTGTGTGGGTGTGGGGGTGTGCGCGCGCGCGTCAGTAAGTGTGTGTGTGTCAGTCAGTGTGTGTGTGTGTGTCAGTCAGTGTGTGTGTCAGTGTGTGTGTGTGTGTGTGTGTGTGTGTGTGTGTGTGTGTGTCAGTGTCAGTGTGTGTCAGTGTCAGTGTGTGTGTGTGTGTCAGTGTATGTGTGTGTGTACCATTCATTGTGTGTGTGCGCGCGCGTCAGTCTGTGTGTGTGCGCGCGCGGGTGTGGGGGGGTGCGCGCGTGTGTCAGTCAGTGTGTGTGTGTGTCAGTGTGTGTGTGTGTGTGTCAGTGTGTGTGTGTGTTTGTTTGTGTCAGTGTGTGTGTGTGTATCAGTGTGTGTGTGTGTGTGTGTGTGCAGCAGTCAGTGTGTGTGTGTGCAGCAGTCAGTGGGTGTGTGTGCAGCAGTCAGTGTGTGTGTGTGTGTGTGTGTGTGCGCGCGTCAGTCTGTGTATGTGTGCGTGTGGCTGTGAGGGGTTGTGTGCATGCGGCTGTGAGGGGTTGTGTGCGTGCGTCAGTATGTATGTGTGTGTGTCAGTCAGTGCGTCAATCAGTCAGTGTGTGTGTGTGTGTGTGCGTGCGTCAGTCAGTCAGTGTGTGCGTGCGTCAGTGTGTGTGCGTGCGTCAGTCAGGGTGTGTGCGTGCGTCAGTCAGGGTGTGCGTGCGTCAGTCAGGGTGTGTGCGTGCGTCAGTCAGGGTGTGTGCGTGCGGCTGTCAGTGTGTGTACGTGTGGCTGTCAGGGTTTGTGTGCGTGCGCCAGTCAGGGTTTGTGTGCGTGCGCCAGTCAGGGTTTGTGTGCGTGCGCCAGTCAGGGTGTGTGTGCGTGCGTCAGTCAGGGTGTGTGCGTGCGTCAGTCAGGGTGTGTGCGTGCGTCAGTCAGGGTGTGTGCGTCAGTCAGGGTGTGTGAGTGCGTCAGTCAGGGTGTGTGCGTGCGTCAGTCAAAGGGCAGGGGTAGGGGGGGTGAAGGGCAGGGGTAGGGGTGGGTGTAGGGTAGGGGTGGGTGAAGGTCAGGGTTAGGGGGGGTGAAGAGCAGGGGTAGTAGGGGGGGTGAAGGGCAGGGGTAGAGGGGGGTGAAGGGCAGGGGTGGTGAAGGGCAGGGGTAGGGGGGGTGAAGGGCAGGGGTAGGGTGGGGTGAAAGTGAGGCACAAATTGTTGGCAGGAGTAAAATGTCCCTACACACACACACACACACACACAACGGGAGTGAGAGGTGGTGGAGAGTGGGACTGGCGCAGATCCGAGGCTGCTTGGCCCCCCAGCGGCTGGGGAGTTGGCGGCCGGGGGGGTAAGGGAGCGGGCGGGGGGGGGGTAAGGGAGCAGGCGGGGGGGTAAGGGAGCGGGCGGGGGGGGGGGAGGGAGCGGCGAGGGGGTAAGGGAGCTTTGGCGGCTGGGTTAGGAGGGCCGCGCTTACCCCCTTTGTGAGTGTTTGTATGATATAGATATATATGCACACGCACGCATATACATGCGCACGCGCACACATACACGTGCACACGCACACATACATGCACACACGTATACATGCGCACACATACACACATACATGCGCTCACGCACACATACATGCGCACACGCACACAAACATGCGCACACGCACACATAAACATGCACACACGTACACATAAACATGCACACACGTATACATGCGCACATAAACATGCGCAAACGCACATATATACACACACAAACATGCGTACACGCACATATACATGCGCACACGCACACAAACATGCGCACACGCACACATAAACATGCGCACACGCAAACATATACACTGTGTGCGCATGTTTATGTGCGTATATATTTATGGTATTGCTTGACCTGAGGAAGAGGAAAACTCTTGAAAGCTTGTCCCATGACACAAATTGTTGGTCCAAATAAAAAAAAGGTATCAATAAATACTGAAGAACATATATATATATTTATATATATATATTTTTTTTTATATATACTGTATGTATATATGTATATGTATGTATGGATATATAGCGAAGGTCAG
>NC_134483.1:371317663-371442663 GCF_040206685.1 Ascaphus truei
TTTTATTATGTCACAAAAATTTCGCCGATTAATACATGGAGAACGGATTGACTGACAGCTATACAGTTCTTTAGGTAAATAGAGATTGCCCACATGAAGCTATTAAAGTAAAAAAATAAATTAAAAAAAAAAAAAAAAAAAAGACTGAACTGCAGCTTTAAGATCTGCAGATGATCTGCTAATAGCATGGTTTATACAGGAGGCAAATTTGAGAGACTGGTAAATTGTTCCAGCGGTGAGATGTAAGAGAAGGAAGAGCAACCATATTCACCTTGGAACCTTGGAACCATAAGCAGGTGATCTAAGGAGATAAGTGCTGTGTACAGTAGGGGTGGAAATCTGCTCAGATAATTGGGTAACTTGTCCAGAAAGTATTTGCAGGTAAGACAGGAAAGATGTACACATGCGTCGGGACTCGAGGGATAGCCAACCTACTCCAATTAACATATCACAATGCCGGGTGTGGGAGTTACATAGTAAGACAAAATGGCATATTGAGTTGTAAAGAATGCCAAGTTTGCTGAGGGGAATTTAGGGTGCTGTATCAAACACTACATCCTGATAGTCAATAATTGGCATGAGAATCTTCTCTGCAATGCACTTTCGGACCAAGCAGCGGAGGCGGGATTTATTTCCATAAATACACCCTGTTTGGAATAGATTTTGAATGTCAGTTTGTCAATATGCAAGCCACATGTTACATTGGAGTCAAGCCACATACCGAAATATTAAGAGTTAGTAACTGAGGAAATATTGGTGTTAGAGCTGGTTCTGATCAGTAGCTCTGTCATGGGAAGCTTTAGAAGTTTAGCCTAAGTACTATAGTTACTGTTTTGGCAGTACTGTATTCCCACAGGAGAGAAGGTGGGTAACGGAATGTGAGAGGTAGAAACACAGGATGCAATAAAGACAGGGGAGGGGGGAGAGAGGGAAAGGAGGGGGGCAAGTATGAGATAAAGAATATTGATAGTAAAGAACAGAGCATGAGCAAAAAAGAGGAACGTAGAAGAAAAGAGATGTATGGATGAATGGCACAAGTACAGAGGAAGGAGGTGACAAAGAGTAGAGGTGTTCGAGGGATAATATTAAAGTGTGTACAATGGAGAGAAAAAACCCATACAAGAAGGAGATGTGGCATATTGGAACAGGAGAAGAGGGCACAGACAGACAAGCAAGGAGAGAGAGAGAACACACAGCAAGAGGGGGTAGGGAGGAGTGCTATGGGAATTGGAGGGAGAGGGAACAAATCGCAGGGGAGAAAATACACGAATTCTACATGGGGGAGAGAAAAGGCAACACAGTGAGGCACAGAGCAGAGGGAGAAAATGTGGTACAGAGAATGAGAAGGGTAACAGGGTGTGAAACTGACTAAGAAAAAAGGAAATTCAAACAGGGAAAAAACCAGCGCACCGGCAAAGTGGGTCCCAAGCCAAGATAATAAAAAGTCTTCTTTATTGATCCATCTAAAAGTGGAGGTTTAACACCCTCCTACGCATTTCCTACTTGATAAAGTGTATGTTTACACGAAACGCGTAGGAGGGTGTTAAACCTCCACTATTAGATGGATCAATAAAGAAGACATTTTATTATCTTGGCCTGGGACCCACTTTGGCGGCGCGCTGTTTTTTCACTGTTTGAATTGCCTTCTGAGACCAGCATCTCCTTACCAGGCTGCACGCCTTTACAGGACATTGGCAAAGGGGATTTGTGAGTATTATGCATTATTGTGTGCTTATTGTGAGTCCAGGAGCAATCCCAATGAGGGCTTGACTTGGGTTAGTTCATTCTGACCCATTTCTTGCCCTTCAGGGATCATTGGCTCTTCTGGGGACTTTACCTCAAAAAAAAATTTTCACATACCCTCATGTCCGTTATTGCTTATTTGTCAATACAACTATACAAGGGATCAAGCGTTGAGCGCCTTTATCACTTCAATTGTTATTAAGAAAAAAGGAAGATACACAATGAGATAAAGGTAATGGTGCATAAAATAAAATAAATAGTTGTCCCATAACTTTTAACATGCATTATGCCTTTATGACATTTTTGCATATAACTCTTAGGCATTACTCGCGAATATCTGAATTTCTTGACAAAGGTGAAAAAATATTTGGGAAGCAAACCTGTGAGACATTCACACGTCCCTAGAAACAACGAAGGAATCCGTCATATATTTAGTTTGAATAGGCGTTGGGAAATCTCACAAGTATTTCTATGAGTTGTGCAATTTTTTTTAAGATGTACAACTTAATTTGTGTGAACTTGAAAATGTATACAAACTGCTATTCTCATACTGATTTCCAGAGATGTTAAGATTTTCCATAAATATTGCCAGCTATACATAGGACAAAATATCTGTGATTGTTCCTTGATGTTTTCCAGAGATGTGCTGCTAATGATGTTGATGAAATTTCTTGGGAGACTTATAAGCTCCAAGCAGTATCAGCAACTTCTTCTAAGGTATGTACCCCGAAAATCATTGCTAAGGGGTTACCGTCCCTAGCAAAATCACACATGCAGCATATTACAGCACATGACATGCCATTTACCAGCCACAATACATCTTGCCCTTTTACCTTCTAGTGGCTATGGAGTGAAGCGTGCAGCAATAAATAATTGCTATTTAAACAGGTCATATATGTCAATGAAATATAAAATGCATGGAATGCAAATTAAGTTCATATCTCCCAAATGTAGTTGTACATTTATGTTATTTAAAAAAAAATAATATATATATATATATATATATATAAATATATATATATATATATATATATATATATATATATATATATATATTTATATATTTATATATATATATATATATATATATATAATGTCGCCATGTATGTACTGTATAGGTAAAGAGAGTGTTACAGTATGAGAGAACAGGTTACATAACATTCAGGTGTATACAATCTACAAACAAATCAAATACACAACATTGCTGAATCTGTTAACTATAGAAGAACAGAGAACGGCATTTTTATATCATCTATCGGCATATTTTGTGGGAAGTGTAATTTCATATAACTTATATTTTTCTCTAGTAAATATGTTCGAAGTATTTGGGATTTCAGCCCAATATATTCTTTATATCAAAAGGCTTGGAATATAAAAGTCCACAGTGCGAGATGCCCAATCATGTTTCCCTGTTTATTGGCGGCGGTAGGCTTAAACTGCATGAAAAGACCATAATAAAGTTTGAAGAATTGTATGCAGCCGTAAGGGATCCTGTACCTTCAGGACGTCCGACCTGGCTGGATCCCATCAATAGGCGAGCAGACGATAAAACCTGGATGACTGCATCCCAGGTGCATACACAGCTCAAAGAGAAGTCCAAACAAAGGTACAACTACAGCAGCGCCTTTCACTAACTCACTTTACGCAGAATACAAACATAATGTAAAAAGAGAGCAAACGGTGTGTCAGTTGACCAATTATTTCATTATTTATCATTGAAAAAATGCAATGGTGGAAGACACACACACACACACGCACGCACGCACGCACGCACACACACACACACACACACAAAGAATCCGCAGCACTGAGGTCCTCCTGGTCCTTTATCTAGCCCCTCCATTTTTTCTTGTATTCACCCTTGATGCTAGTGAGATGAATTAAACCTTTTTCATATTTGATACTAACTAGTGAGCGAGTGCTGCGGATTCTTCGTTTTTTTGTTCTATCTATTTTCGTAGCTGGATGGTGATCCTGGCTGCACTGCAAGCGCCCTGACTGTAAAGATAAGTGATTTGTCCTGCGTTTACCCATTTTGAGTGCCCTGAACATTCTGTGTTGTGTGTCTATCTATCTATCTACCTACCTATCTATCTATCTATCTATCTACCTACCTACCTATCTATCTATCCTTAGTTAAGTTATGGTGGGTAAAAAATAGTGACAAAAACCCTCCACAGCAAAGCATATAGCAAATGGAAATATTACTGTATCCTCATTTGCATGTCTTAGACAGGTCTGCAACCCCGCCTTTCACCATTATCACCCAGCATACAGTGTATATATATATATATATATATATATATATATATATATATATATATATATATATATATATATATATATATATATATATATATACATATATATACATACATACAGTATATATACTGTATACTGTAAATATAAGGTAGATATATAGATATATCCAAAAGACAAAATAGACGGCAAAGATGTGTAGAGGTATCAAATGTAAAACAATTTTATTAAAACAGGGCAAGCAAATACCCAGATGTATTGATATATTACGAAGATAAAAGACAACTGTAATAAACAATGTATACAATGTATAAGAAACAAATGTTGCCAATCACAAGCCGTAATTCAGCGAGGAGAGTCGATGTTTGCTGAGGCAGGACTGCTATGTAGTAGGAGAAGTGGCAGACGAATGTTCAGGTACAGACCACAAAGCCCAAAATACTGAGGTGCCCATGTACAGTCCCATCAAGAGGAAACAGTATGGAGGTTTAAAGCTCCCGTTTCATGTGGGCCACTAGGAGCTTCCTATTGGCCCGTGTGACGCAGGAGCTATAAACTTCCACTAGATCCCGGCAGCACATCCGGAGGTAAGTGCCTCGGGAAGCATGGGGTCCCCGGAGCGGAAATTAAAGCGGTTCAGCTCCGGAGACCCCCTGCTTCCCACATAGGGGATTTTAGTTTCCCCCCAGGGAATGCTCCTTTAAGCACTCTTCTTGTGCCATTTTTTTTTAAAGTAACATTGTTATTATTATTACTACCATATTAGTAATAAACCATATTACAGTAATAAACATAAGCAATAGATGCAATGGCTGTCGTGTTGCCACTCTGGGGATGTTGTTTATAGTACAGGAAGTTCCATGTGTCAGACATCAGTGTAATTCACAGCTTTGAGCCCTCTGTAGATGTCAGGAAGATACAATGTAACTACATTATCTAACAGCATAGATACTTCTAGCACCATGATACATCAATATGGATATGTTATATTAAAATCACACTTTTATCATACACCCCCTTCTCCTGTTACTCAATGGTCCCTGTCACAGGCATTGGCACAAGAAGTGATATTTGGAAAGGAAAGAAATGCAGAACACTGAACATGGCAGCACACACAGGAAAACCATGAAGGCCATTACTTGCTATAGACTTAGCTTCATTATTTTATTGTACTTAGACATTTCTTGATATTTTAACAACACCTTGCTCCAGGGTTCTCCAGCCTGTTCTGCAAAGAGGACAGATCAGAAAACATTTCGGAGTTAAAGGGCTACTAGCATATTGCAATGTAATTTTCAATACATTAAAAAATGTTCACATATATTTAAACTTTTTGCAAGCATTTGTAACTTCTGCACCATATATATTTACATTACCTATATTTACAAGTGAGCTTTAGTGTAAATCTCTTTTCATATGAGTTGCTTGGGCAGCAGAGAGTCTGAGGGCCAAAGCAAGGCCCCTCGTGGGCAGCAATTTAGACCAGGGTCTACTTAAAAAGGATAGGCAACAGAGCGTTGTCAATAATGGAACTTTTTTAGTTTGGTTTAAACTGTGAGTGGAATACCTTAAGGATCGATACTGGGGCCCCTCCTTTTTAACTGTTTATTAATGACCTTGAGGTTGGCATAAAGAGCAAAGTCTCCATCTTTGCTGATTACACGAAATTGTGTGAGGTAATAGAATCAGAGCAGGATGTAATTTCTCTCCAGAAGAACTTGGAGAGATTGGAATCTTGGGCAGGTAAGTGGCAGATAAGGTTTAATACAGATACATGTGAGGTTATGCATTTGCAAACAAGAATAATCAGGTGACTTACAAATTAAATGGGTATAAGTTAGGTCAATCCTTGATGGAGAAGGATTTAGGAGTGCGTGTAGACAGTAGGCTTAGCAATAACGCACAATGTTAGGCAGTAGCTACAAAGGCAAATATGATCTTATCTTGCATTAAACGGGGAATGGATGGAAGAGAAGTATGCATAATTATGCCAATGTATAAAGCATTAGTAAGACCACATCTTGAAAATGGAGTACACTTTTGGGCTCACACCATAAAAAAAAGACATTATGGAACTAGAAAAATAGCAGAGACGAGATACCAAAATAAAAAAGGTGATGGAAAATCTGACTTATGAGGAGAGGCTGGCTAAATTAGATTTGTTTAAATTAGAAAATGGGATATGATTACTATATACAAATATATTCAGGGTCAATACAAGGAGCTTTCAAAATAACTATTCAGCCCACGGGCAGTACAAACCACAATCAGATCATCCCCTAAGGTTGGAGGAAAGGAGATTTCCCCAGCAACAAAGGAAAGGGTTCTTTACAGCAAGGGCAGTCAAAATGTGGTATTCATTACCCATGGAGACTGTGATGGCAGATACAATAGATTTGTTCAAGAACAGGTTGGATATCTGGAAAGGAAAGGTACACATGGATATAAAATGTGCAAATATGGGAATGATGTTGATCCAGGGAGAAATCTGATTGCCAATATTGGAGCCAGGATAATGTTTCATGGGAGGGGGTGGGGGAGGGGGGGGGGCTTGTTTGCCTTCCTCTGGATCAAAATACTGTAAATACAAATATAGGATAAGTATCTGTCATCTACATTTAACGTAGGTTGAACTTCATGGACATATGTCTTTTTATAACCTCATCTACTATGCAACTATGTAAAACTAGTTTCTCATTCATCAAAACTAGATTCCTGGAGCTTGCTGACCTAATATCGCAGAAGAACCCAGATGGTGATGCAAGGATTTTACCTCCTGAGTTCAGACACATGCTAGTGCAACTTGGCTTTCAAATGGAAGACGAGGAGTTTGATAAGCTTTGGAAAAGGTAATGTTCACTTTTGTAATCACTTCTCTAATGATCTCACTAGCAGTGTTGCAGATAGTGCAGCAAAGAAGACAAGCTGGCATTTTTTATTTTATTTTAAATATAAATGTATTTGTGAAAGAACAATAGTATAGTATTTGCACTCAATAATGTTCCACTGGGTGTAGGTATGTTCCAATATTATGTACACATTTGTGGGGGTTTTATTCATTTTTTATTATATTCTTCCTACTGATGTTGATAATGCCTTTCTTTTGCTAACTAGTGCTCTGCTCTGAATTGATTTTTTTTAATAACCAAAGTATAATTCTGACTTGGCAAGCAGTATTTCCAATGCAGTTCTAGGTAATTTAAAAAGAAGTGGCTTAAACCCCTTAAACACCCCCCCCCCCCAAAAAAAAATAATAATTCTACAATTATGTAACATTGGAGTGGAGCTCCTTAGACCCTTTTTTTCTAGAAGGGGAGAGCCTTTTTAAAATAAATCCCTTTTATTTAAAAAGAAAATTAAGCCATCGGTTATACTGTATGTCCACACTTGAACCACTGTTAATAAGTCATTGTCCTCTTTTGCCAAGTGACAAACTTCTCCGGAAACATATTCACAGACACAATGCCAGATTCTATCCCATCACACTGTAACAAATTGGAAAGTTCCCTTAATTGATGTGCAGGAGTCCAGTAGCTCATTCCCTGCGAGTGCAGCTCTTGTTTCTTAACAGCAGAGTAATCACCCAGGAAGCAGTTTGTACCGCAGGCCAATTTCTTTCCACTCGCCCACTCACAGGTATGAGGTGGGAGGAACAGGAGTGCTGAAGGGAGAGTCATTGTTAAAAAGGCTTGGAAATGAAATTCAGAACCAGTCTTTAAGTCATGCGGAAATTAAGGGTAAGAAAAAAGAACTTCATACCATATCAATATTAGAGATGTGTGATTTTTCCCCCCCTCTGAATTTCGCAAATCAGATGACAACTGCTTATATTGTTAAGTGAAAAATGTCACTGAAATGACAAACGATTCAGCAAGCAGTAAATGTCAACGGTGCCTTTATCTACTGCTATTTTCACAAAAATGCTGTCAAAACTCAGAAAATGTTATGGTAATCTGGAGAAAATGTTACACTTAAGTCTATTTCCGTGCCTTGCAGAGCAATGTGCACTTTTGCAAACAAATTGGGATAAGATGAAAATTGTTTAGGGAAACTGCAAAAAAAAATTCACAAAGCAACTTTAATCAATAGCACAGTCCAATATCACACACAAACATTCATCCAGGCACAGTCAAGTAGGACCATGCTTCAAATTTTTAATAGAAAACAGGATTTATTTTAAAACCCCATTGTATAATATTAATATAACAAACACTTTTTTAAAGTAGTGTACAAAGAGGTCTGTTACCATGTTTCATATGACAGTGCTCTGCTCACATGAGGCACAGGACCACTCCTTTGCATGTGGAAGTTCTTCTCATGCCCTGAAAGCAGCTGTTGGACTCTGTTTCCTGCTTAGGGTTAGGGACTTTCTCCCATCACTCACTTTTTTTGTTTTTCAACAGAGGTTCCTAGGAAACCTTGGGCATCCCTATAGGGTTCCCTGCAATTTTCAGGTAATTTTAAAATAGTACCAAATACAGAAGCATTTACAATGTATCTGATCCCAGATGTGCTATTAGAGAGGGTTGGGGTTCCTCACAATGTATTTGATCTAAGAAGCGCTATAAGAGAGGGTTGGGGTTCATTACAATGTATCTAACCTCAGGCGTGCTATTATTGAGGGTTGGGGTTCCTTACAATGCATCTGATCTCAGATTTTCCTATTAAAATGAGATGGTTCCTTAACAACAACAAAAAGTTGAAAACCACTGCACTAGTTACAGTACCAGCCACGGTATCCGACTGCACACTAGATGGGGGCGACCCAGAGAGGAAATGTAGTTTCGATTATCTGCAAAGCAGGTTTCTTAACCCATTCCTTTAAACATTTCAAGGGCAATCTAGAGAAATGTCAAAGACTGAATTGGAACGTAAGGCGTCGCTCAGCATTGAGAAATGGCTGAAAGATAAATTCAGAGAAGGTTTTCAGAGCATGAAAGAAGAATTTGAAAAGCATGATCCACAGAAAATTGGCAAGGTAAGCAAAGTTTAATTACTTTTAATTGTTTTGTAACATCAAATGGAAACCAAAATGTACTGTTTTTTTTGATGTGCCTCAGTGATCTGCCAGTAAACGTATTGAGTCTTAGGGGCTTATTCACTAAACTTCGATAAGTGCATTATTGCACTACAAATGCCCTTTTAGTACGATATTGCATGTGTAGCTATTCACAAAGCTTCGATAACAGGGCAATATCGCACTAAAAGGTTTTTTTACCGAGCTATAACAAACTCTGGTCATAACAAGCCGTGTGGTAGCTGAAAAAAATTCCAAACTCACATTTTTTGCCAGCAACTGCTATTCACAAAACTCCGCTATGCATATCGTAAAACTTGCATTAGTTTCTCACCAGCTAAAGGGTGGCGAGATCAGATTTGCGATATGCATAACAAGGAGTTATTTTTACTGCATAGAATTGATACCAGGGGCATTCAAAGTTAACCCCTTCATTACCATAGCGGTTACAACCGCTAAGGTAATGAAGGGTTAACCCCTCACGGTACCCTCCCACAAGGCCTAACACCATCCTCGGGCAACTACAAGCTTCGCCCACCACCTCTACCAACACCACCACACCGGAATGGGTAAAGGTGCTATTAGCCAAAGATAGCCAAAGCTATACCCAGAAAGGGGTATAGATAAGCACATTGGCAGTCAATGGACAACCTAAAAAAAATTCACAATGAACTAACATACAGTCAATGTGTTTCTTACCTTTGCTGTCTTCACCACTGTCCTACTCCGGCACCATTTCTTGACCCTCGGCGCAATGCTCCTCAACAGCCGATGTGAAGAAGTCTATGATCATATGCTGATTGAACAGACGTCTCCGGTAAGTTCTTTCCTTCTTTCTTTTCTTCTGTGTTCTCTGCTGTATAATCCAAAAGGCATCACATGGTATATCTTCCTATCCGAGTGCTTAGTGTACAATGTGATGGCTGCCATTTTCCCCCCTGAAGTGACGTCATCTTAAAGGGAGGGAAGCATATACTACCTGACTTGCTGGCTTTCCTCCCTTTTTCATGATGTCACATCCTCAAAACAATGGACCATGTCACATGGTGCACTAGCTATTCAGATTAGAGGGGTACCATTTTACATTCAAATGTGATGTCACAGGCCTTATATAAGGCCTGTTCCGTCTCACTTGACAGCAAGAAAACGTCGGGGCAACATCTCCGGCACTTTTTGGATTATACAGCAGAGAAGACAGAAGAACAGAAAGAAGTAAATAATTTACCAGAGATATCTCTTCAATCAAAATATTATCATGGACTTCTTCCCAGCGGCTGTTGATGGTTAGGTTGCCAGAGTAGGACGGGGGTGAATACAGCAAAGGTAAGAAACACATTAATTGTATGTTATTTAATTGTGTATTTTTTGGGGTTTCCCATTGACTGCCAAGGTGCTTATCTATGTCCCTTTCTGTGTATAGATAAGCACAGTGACAATCAATGCATTTTTAGGCAAATGTTTGTTTTTATTTCATTGTAATGGATTATATTTTTTGTTATGCATTTTATTTTGTGGCTCTTTTTTGTTAGCTTGCCCATTCATTGCCATTGTGGCAATCCATGCTAATATTGGGGGCATGGTTTACTACTGTGCCAATCAATGGGTAGAGACGGTGGGGGGTGGGTGTAGTTGCCCCGGGGAGGGTTGTTAGGCCTCCCGTGTGGATGGTGGGGGAGATGGGTTAACCCCTCAATTACTATAGCGGTTACTAACTGCTAAGTTGATTAGTGGGTTCATGGCAAGTAGTTTGCTTTTTATTGTAATGTTGCTGTTCACGGAGGACAGAGAGGATGTGTAAGACTAGGACGGCCTTCATCCTGGCAGGGGTAAGTCCAACTTTAATTTACTTTATGCTGGCTGGGTAATATTTTATTTTTAATGGGCAAATGCGCTATTATCCAGATCTGGATAATAGTAATTTTGCCCATTATTGTACTGTATCTGTTGGGGGGTGGAGGGGTTGTTGGGGGTAAACGGGGTGGGCAGTAGAGTTGTTGTATTTTAATGTTTATTGCAGGTAGAAGGGGTGGGTGAGGCGGATACTTGGCACAGGGTGGGTGGTTAGGCCTACGGGGTGAGTAGTGGGAGGAGTTAACTCCTTCATTACCATAGCGGTTACCACCGCTATGGTAATGGAGGGGTTAATTCTGCCCGCAACCTTACCGGTAGGCCTAACAACCCACCCTGGGCCATGTACGCCCTTCGCCCACCCCCTCTACTCCCAATAAACCAGATTCTGTGGCTTAACCCCTTCATTGCCGTAGCGGCAAGCCGATTAGGTAATTCAACTGTTTTTAATGTAAATTTTAATAACACAATATTGAAGCAAGGGGTCTCCCGAGCAGAACCTCACTTATTTCAGCCTCGGGACCACCTGCTTCCCAAGTTACAGGCCCCAGCATGGGGTGCCGGTATCTCCCTGTATTGTTTAAATATCAGCTCAGGAGACCCCCGGCTACAATATTCTGTTAACAATTATATTCAAATTGCACGATCACCTATAAGAGCCGTGCACAGAGATGCAACTGTCTCTGTGCAGCTCTTCCGGGCTGCAGTTTAAGCAAACAAAACTCATGCGATAAGTCTTGAAAAAAAAAAAAAACTAGTGCGATGTTGCATTTTTTTATCGAACTTCTGTTACTATAGTAACTTAATATATTAAATAAGGACAGAGACTGTGAGAATCTAGTAACTTTGTTGTAGGAACATGGAACAATGTAGAGGAATGCAAAGGAGCATGTTTTGTTGAGTGAGGCTTATGACCCTCTACTACGTTTCTGTACAGAATTGGCTATCGGAAATGTCCCTAAAATAGGAGTGGCCAACTCCTTAGAATGACTGAGCCACTGATTGAGCCATCTGTGCTGAAGCAGGGATATCCTGAAAACATGACCTGTTGGTGGACCTTGTGGACTGGTAGTTGGCCGCCCCTATTCTAGGGACGTTCATAACGACAAAAAAAAAGAAACATACCAATAACTTCAGCATCTTTTGGAATTTCTGAACAAATAGATCAGATTTTGCATGGTGAACGAGGCTGCATGATGATAGGAGGGTACCTCTAATTGCAATGAGGAAGAGATTTCTGCTTCCTGATTTAAAACAGAGTGAAGAATGCTGTAGATGGAAGGAGCAGGGATGAGAATAAGAGAGAAAGGGGAATGAGAGTTGAGTAAATGAGGTGAGTCTGTCCAGCTAAGGAGTCAGGAATGTTTAATGAAGAACACATCTGGTATAGCATCTCAGGGACAGATAGTTCTTATGACGCCTGTGGTACCTCGCTGATGAGAATTAATAAGTGCATGCTTTCAAATAAGTACAAGTGACACTGTAAAATGTGGCTTCAATGTTAAGAAAATGGACCGATCATTTTAACTGGCCCTGACATAATGACACCTAAGGGGTCACTACTAGATATACCAGTAGTTTTCAACTTAAGTATTTATTTGACATTTATTCTGACTTTGTGGAACTCCAGCCCACGTATCCCTTGGTCATATTAATAACATAATAGCATAACGTTTAATAACATTTTTTTGTAAATTAAAATATTAAGAAATACAGCAAATGTAAAAAATAATTATTCTGAATGAGTACAAATCTGCCGTCACTAAATTATGAGGACCAAAATGTTGGGATATGCGAGAATAATGAGTCTTTTAACCTACCTGAGCGCCCTTTCTGGATTGTGCTTTGGAATTACCATATGGAATTTGCTGTGAAACACAACCAGGTGTGATCTTTTCTGCCCCTAAAATGCTGGATTATTTAAAGTATTGCTTCCTGTTTTTTTTATATAGGTACAGAAGGATGATTTTCTTGCAGTCTTGATGAAGTTTGACCTAAAACTTAAAACAGAACATTTTAACCTTTTCCTGGCAAGATGTGGTCTAGTAAACAGTCTGTCAGGAATCAGCTACATGGACCTGTTAAGAAAGTTTCAAGACCGCAGTGATAAAGGAATCACACATCAGATACTGTCCAACCCCAATCACAGGTGAGGACAAAATAAGTACAGTATAGTGCACACACGTCTGACACATCCATTTAATCTTTAGTTACTTCTGTACAACAAAAAAGACACTTGTGGGGTGCTCAAAAACACATGGTAGATAATGCTTAAATAGCTTAGAATTAAACAAATCCTTCAATGGTGTACCCTTCCAGTAATAGGATATAGATGCACTAGAGTCTCAAACACACAATTTATTAACTGGAAAAAATCTCACTATGCACTGCGGTGAAAATTTAACTCACTCTGGTGTCCAGAAAAATATACATCAATGAATAAGAAATAATAGACTCACATATAGGTGCACTGTCTTGAAGTTAGGTTCCACTTGTCCTGGGGTACTTGGTGTGCATCCTCTTGAGATTGGCAACAGAGAGAAACGGAGAAAAAGGCAGAGCACTACATCTAGCTGCTAGGGTGTGTTTTGTGGATGTAGAGGGGGGCAGCTGTCTGTTTTGTTGGTGTGTGTGTCTGCAGTGTGTTTCGTGGGTGTAGAGGGGGCTGCAGTGGGTGTAGAGGATGGCAGAGGGCTGCAGAGTGTGTTTTGATGTGTGTGTGCCTGTAGTTTTGTGGGTTTACAGGGGGCTGCAGTGTGTGTTTATGGGTGTAGAGGGGGGCTACTGTGTGTGTTGTGTGTGCGTGTTTTGTGAGTGTAGAGGGTTCAGTGCAGTGCAGTGTGTTTTGTGGGTGTAGAGGAGGGGGGCTGCAGAGTGTGTAGGTAGGGTGGGCTGCAGAGTGTTTATGTGTATATAGAGGGGGGGTTGCAGATTGTGTTTGTGTGTATAGAGGGAGCTGCAGTGTGTGCGTATAGAGGAGGGGGGGGGGGCGCTGCAGAGTGTATGTACAATTTCCTTTGAATAAACTTGCAGTAAAAGCAAAAGAATGTAGACAATCATGCTGATAAAAATCAATATGACTACAAAAATGGCTATTTTTTAATGAATATGGAATTACCCAGTATACCGAGGCTGCTAACAGGTAGTGCACACACTTTATGGCAACTTGATTGAAGAGAGACCCAGCAATGATTAATGAAACAATAAGCCTCCGGCATTGAAAACAGGGAGTTGGGTAATAGTAAGCCGGATAGAGGTACAGGGGGACACCTCCCTAAGGGGCGCCCCCAAGTAAATCACAGCCCGGCACTAACCGCCTCAATAATCTCCCTGAAATACCGCGTGGAGGTTAGGAGTACTCACGAAAAAGCCGTCCCTGTTGGTGCAGGGAATTCTGCAGCGGCTTCCTCCTCTGGTGTAGCTGGCGTCAGCGTGCTCCTCCGGAAATGATGACACAGGAAGAAGGGGGTAGGATGGTCCGTGGTTCACAGCAACTTCAGCAGCCAACGCATGGATGTCTAAAAAAACTTTATTGATCGCTAGCAGCAAACATCAGGCAACCACTCTAACATGTTTCGTCCAGGCTATGGACTTTTTCAAAGAGTGCTGATAGTGTATGGCAGCCAAATAGATATAGGGAGTGGTGAGTGTATGCCACCAATAGAAACAGGGAACATATTTAAACCTCACCTGTGGTAGATTAATCATTAAAGTGGATAACTATCCCCCAACAATCCCCATAGCAATGGCTGCACAACAAGGTATTTACAACATACACATGAAAAATCTTAAAAACAAAACAGAACATATAATGGATAAATTTAAAAACACAACTACTGATGTTTTAAGTTACCAGCATCATTATTATTATATAAAGCTATATCAATTAATGGAAGTATACAGATGTATAACAAAGGATTTCATATATCTAGTACTTATAAAATCTTTTCAGTACTTATAAAGCATTTTCAGTATCAAGATTCACTTTAAAGGGATATAAACATTTTATCAATTTATTCACATAATTCATATCCATGAATACAGTGGCAACCGCATGACAGACAGTAACTTAATATGTCACCTCCCAGATCACAATGTAATTGGGTGAACACTGTGAACCCACCCCAAAACTTAGCCATTACCCCATCAGGAAGTGTTTCAGTTCCCACTCCTGATTGATGCCGGCCGGATGGAGTGTGTTCAGAGTGTACACCCAATACAGTTCTGTTTTGTTTTTAAGATTTTTCATGTGTATGTTGTAAATACCTTGTTGTGCAGCCATTGCTATGGGGATTGTTGGGGGATAGTTATCCACTTTAATGATTAATCTACCACAGGTGAGGTTTAAATATGTTCCCTGTTTCTATTGGTGGCATACACTCACCACTCCCTATATCTATTTGGCTGCCATACACTATCAGCACTCTTTGAAAAAGTCCATAGCCTGGACGAAACATGTTAGAGTGGTTGCCTGATGTTTGCTGCTAGCGATCAATAAAGTTTTTTTTTTTTAGACATCCATGCGTTGGCTGCTGAAGTTGCTGTGAACCACGGACCATCCTACCCCCTTCTTATTTTTTAATGAAACCTGTAAAAAAAAAAAGAAAAGCCTACATTTAGCCTATAATAGTAATAATCCTGTCAGAACAGGGCATTACTGGCCAATAATGCCCTGGCTGGGTTAATGTCCCTCGGCTTCGCCTCAGACCTTCAACTCTTCCAGCCAGGGCATTATTGGCCAGTAATGCCCTGTTCTTCGGGAATTGTTACTTAAATAACGTTGTGAAATAACTCTGTTATTTAAATCATGCCTAACTGAGGCATTACACCTATTCAGACACAGCAAATATCCCTATTTCAGGGTCTATAAGGGATGAAGGCCAGTTTAGCTGTGACTTATGTAGCCAGGTCCCCCTTGTTCCCCCCTTACCTCCGATGCGGGTGCGGGGGAGGCTACTGCTGGGCTGCCGGGACTGCGGGCGGAGTAGGAGCCACCAGGTAGAGCCTGCAGGTGGACGACCGAGTCGCCGGAGCTCCGCGGCACACCCGACAGCGGGGGCTGCCATTTTGAGTATGATGCATGCGCGAGACGCGTGCGCTTGCGGAGACCTAGGGACTACAAGTCCCAGCAGCCTCAGGGGCTGCAGCACCACATGAGGGAACACAGCCAATAGGGCTGCGGTATCCCCAGCCAGAGCAAGAGATACATTTGGCACGCTCTGAGGACCACGCCAGTTGGAGCAGGGACGCAAGGGATATGGTAGTGTCTGGGTGCAGGTGGCTCCCAGACCAGGCCAGATTTCCCCCAGGTTCCTGCTAGGCCCCGACTCACCTCAGCTTGTGGGTGCTGCAAGGAAAGCCCATATATTGGGACTCTTCTCCAGTAGCATTCAGCTAGTTAGTCCGCCGGTGACGGACGCCACACGGTGACACACTCCAGCGGGAGCTCCCTCAGAGGCGGATGCCTTCATGGAAGGAGCAGATAGATCGCACCTCTGCCGTCCACGCTACAGATTGGCCTGGCCTGGCCTAAGACCAGGAAGGTATCTGCAAGTGCACCAACGGCCACACACAGGGGTAGCGCTACTCCTCACACACTTTGGGGGGGCCTGTCTTGTGGACTCCAGTTGTTAGGTGCCCAGAGCACCCTTATAACATTGGGGAACACTCACCGGGGTGTGGACCAAGTGGTGGTCGTACAGTGGGGGTACTGTGTGGGTACAGCCTTGTGTGGCCTTGTATATTATAGTGTTATCAGTTATATGCCAGTAAATATGTTATCCATACGGTGCGTATCCTTATTCGTTACTGGTGAGTTCCTTTTGAGGGGTTATCCTACTGCGTTAGGATCGCTCTCAGTTGGGGGCGCTCTATACCAACGAACGTGACCACCCCAGGCTCCCAGCGACGGAGGTTCAGGCCTCCTGTAAGCCACGCAGGTATCGGCAGCACAGGTAGTGTCCCTTATAAACGGGGAAAGGGGGCTACACTAAAATAACGTAACATTAAGTCCTGCATTATAATGAAGTTTAGTAAATAGAAAATGATATTGCAATGCCTCATTTGCATCTCATTATGACAAACATCTGTTATAGTTAAACACAATGCTTTTTACGGGAGAATGCATGACTTAACATTACATTATTTTCCATCGTGGATACAGGGTTACAGTTAACAGAACAATAACTTAAGTAGCCTAACAAAGCTTTAAGCAGCAATCCAGGTTTCATTAATTTTTTATTTTTTTATTACAGGATTGAAGCAGGGGGTGTCCGGAGCTGAGCTGTGCTCATTTCTGCTCCGGGGACCCCCTGCTTCCTGATATATTGCCTCCCTAGGGGGTGCCGGTATCTCTGCAGTCAGAGAAACTGTGCCTAACATCATGAAGGCGTTTAAATGCCACGCGGACCAATAGGACGCTGTGCATCTGGTGCGGCTTCCCATTGGCCCGTGTGACCGGGACCGTTAAACTCCACAGAAATACCGGCACAACCTATGAAGAGAAGTATCTCTGGAAGCAGGAGGCCCCCAGAGCTGACATCAACATGACTCGGCCCCGGGAGACCCCCTGTTCAATCCCGTAATAAAGAAATTATTTAAAAAATTAATTTAAATAATGAATCTGAATTACTGCTTTGATACATTCATGCACAATTTTAGTTCTTGTCTGAACTTCCCAATTAATCCACTAGGTGGCCCTAAAGACTGTGATATTAGTCTACTGAACATTTGGAGGGCTATAGCAAAATCTCTCAGCTACAAAACTGGGGCAAAAAAATAATAGACCAGATTTACTGTACAGTATTCAAGGAAACTATTTCTATTTTTTTTCGATGGTATTTATTCCTCTAATAAATCTGGTGCTACTTTTTGCCCCAATTTTGTAGCTAAGAGACTGTGATATATTTCTCCTTGAAGTGCTAACTCTTTGGAGTATGAATGGAGAATATATCAGTTGCTTTCTTCAGATACATTAATACCGCTTCCTCCACACTAATTGTAACTGTAACATTTGTACAAAGTTCTTTTCTCTGGCAGACAGGTCAGCATCACATTTCCAGCCAATGCATCGCTGTCTGGGGATGATGCAATGCAACAGATTGTACTCAATTACCTAAAGCAGCTCTATATGGTACTTAAGCAAATAAAAAATAAAACCCCTCCAAAACTCTATAAGTGATTCTGAATTTAAATAATTATTATTATTGTTCATTTGTAAAGCACCAATATATTCCACAGCGCGGTACCATGCGAGTACAGAGATCATTACATAAACAGAGTAACATACAAATACACATAAGGACAAACAAGATCAAACAGATACATGCAGGTAATGAGGCACCTGATTGGGAGAGCTTACATTCTATTAATGGGTAAAAAAAACAAGTCATCTGTGAAAATGTTTCAATGTTGAGAAATGGCCCCAGTTAAACAATACTGAGTGACTATATTCAGGTGCCAGTTTTACAGATTGATTAAAACATTAACTCTTTCAGACCTGGCGTACATCATCACGTACATTACTTTGTACTTCGATATAGCAAATAAAAATACCACTTGTGGTACATTTGCATGTCTCAGGAAGGTCTGCAGCCCTGTATATCCCCGTCATCTCTCAGCATACAGGGCTTCCACTGCAGCCAGGCATTCTGAGTGCAGGTAGCCCTCGCTATCCAACGTTTCACTTTACAGCGAATGGCTTATCCAACGCTTTACAATGCAACCCTACGGGCCGTTTTTTGACGCCGGAATGTGTTATCCAACGCTCACCGCCACTGATTAACATGGGACTCACTTTACAACGGTTTCACTATCCAACGCTACTTCCTGAACGGACTCTGTGCAAAGGAGCAAAGTGTGTCACTCTTTAATGCTTATCCATTTCAACATGGATGGCCGCATTACCCAGTATATATTTTTACATTTAAAGATGTAAACCAGGTTTGAAAGGGTTAATGTAACATAGCATTCATTAATGTTTATTTTATCATTTACTATGCATAAACAATCTGCTTACATTTAAAAGGGATTCTGCTTTACACAGGGGATGGTTGGGAGCTCATACTTGATACAGCAAAGAACACCGACGCAGGAAAGGGGACATTCTTTCACCAAACCTACAGCTTTTGCCAAATGTAAATGTCCAAGGAAAAAATGGAACTGACTTACTGGGCAATGCAACAGGCCATAGACACCTCTGGTCTGCAAAGTCACCACACTGTTTGTGTGCAATTAGTACTTTGTGTCATAGAAACACTGGAATGGAACTAACTTAAACCTTTGTGGCCAGGACCTGTGCAATGCTTTGCAGAGCTATATATATATATATATATATATATATATATATATATATATATATATATATATATATATTATTTTTTTTTTTTGCCATGAGCACACTTTTTTGAGCTCTTACAATTGTCATTTTACAATACTAGTTATTGTTGAATATTTTACATAACAGGTTTATATTTACTATAGCATACCATCTTAGCCAGATTCTTTTGCTTTGCACAACAAGGCACAGTCTTTCATTTCCCCATATATATGTATACTAGCTGAGAGACCCGGCGTTGCCCGTGAGTTACATGTAGCGCTAGGAAAAGGGGGGGGGAGAGGGGGGGAAAAGGAGGGGAGGGGGACGGGGGAAAAGGAGGGGAGGGGGGGTGGACAGGAGGGGGGGACTGTGGACAGGAGGGGGGGACAGTGGCCGGGGGAGGGGGGGCAGTGGCCGGGTGGGGGGGGGGACAGTGGAAAGGACAGTGGACAGGAGGGGATGGGAGGGGGGGGAGAGTGGACAGGAGGGGGGGGAGAGTGGACAGGGGGGACGACGACAGTGGAAAGGACAGTGGATAGGAGGGGATGGGAGGGGGGGAGAGTGGACAGGAGGGGGGAGAGTGGACAGGAGGGGGGGGGAGAGTGGACAGGAGGGGGGGAGAGTGGACAGGAGGGGGGGTGACAGTGGACAGGAGGGGGGGGTGACAGTGGACAGGAGGGGGGAGAGTGGACAGGAGGGGGGGTGACAGTGGACAGGAGGGGGGTTGGTTTGCTTTAAATTGACGGGTCCCTCCTCTCCACTCCCCCTGTATCTTTCTCCGCTCCTGACCCCCCCCACCCCTCCCCCATGTGTAGCTCCGATCCCCACTCTACAGTGTGTGAGACACAGTGTAACACACACACACACACGCACACAGACACACACACAGTGTCCCACACACACACTGTCACGCTGTGACACACACACACACACACACACACACACACACACACACACTCACACACTCACCTCTCCTTCTGGCCGCCGCCATGTTAGTTAGTCCGCGAGGGAGGAAGAGGTCCTTCCGTCCGCCGCCATCTTAGGTGCCGCGTGGCAGCGGTAGGCTGCCCTGGCCAATGCCTGTCCCCGCGCCAGGGAGGTGAGCGGGAGGTGAGTGGAGGGAGCGGGAGGTGAGTGGAGGCAGCGGCAGGCTGCCCTGCCCACTGCCTGTCCCCGCGCCGGGGAGGTGAGTGGAGCGGGAGGTGAGTGGAGGGAGCGGGAGGTGAGTGGAGGCAGCGGCAGGCTGCCCTGCCCACTGCCTGTCCCCGCGCCGGGGAGGTGAGTGGAGGGAGCGGGAGGTGAGTGGAGGGAGCGGGAGGTGAGTGGAGGCAGCGGCAGGCTGCCCTGCCCACTGCCTGTCCCCGCGCCGGGGAGGTGAGTGGAGCGGTAGGTGGGTGGAGGGAGCGGGAGGTGAGTGGAGGCAGCGGCAGGCTGCCCTGCCCACTGCCTGTCCCCGCGCCGGGGAGGGAGTTGAGCGGGAGGGAGGTGAGTGGAGAGGGAGGTGAGTGGAGCGGGAGGTGAATGGAGAGGGAGGTGAGTGTGATGGGGGGGGAGAGGACAGAGAGAGATGTGTGTGTGTGTGTGTGTCCCTGTGTGTCCCTGTGTGTCCTTTGGCCCGTCACTCCGCCTCATGCCAATGAGAGGTGTGCGGGGGCGGGCGGGCCAAGGGACCAATGAGATTGCCGCTAGGGACACAGGCCATGCAGACATACAGTGCTTTCAGAAATATATAGTAGATAATCAGCTATATTGCTGCACAATGGGAACTTTTGGTTTTGGTGCCAAAAAATGTCTTTTTGGTTTTGCCCAAGCTCAATTTGTTTGGATTTGTAATTTTTCCAAATATGGGAAAAACTCCAAACTACAGTAAGCAGGAAAATGCTTAAGTAGCATGCTTAAACCAAGTCTGAAATAAAAATAAAACAACATCTAAGAAAACAAAATAACATAACTGAACAACATAAAATAATACAACAAAGATATAGCCAGAAACACCTAGAGATTGGTACATGGCCTGATCTTCTGGTTCTAAATAATTAGTTGGGATTGGTGTTGGTCCTAAAAAGCCTTAAGGTTTGGGGGTTTTGGTTCTTGAATGTAATGCTCGTGAAGGTTCTGATTTCACACACCCCGTTTGCCCATCTCTACTACATTGTGAAATTCTTTAATAACTTTATTTTTTGGAGAACAACATTTTTTTAAAAGGGAAATGGACATCAGTATGCCATGGTCACTGCAACTCTGCATTATTTTATTTTTCTACATTTAGAGCAAGCTAGCAAAAAACTGCCCTTTACATTTCATTATACTTTTCTCAGTTAGTTATTTGGGTCTAAATATGCCACAATATTAGGCACATCTTAAATAATGACACTTGTGCTAAAATAGTAGATCTGCACATATTTGGCGGGGTGACTTCCCTTTATTACAACTGTAATACTGTATGTGTTGATGAGTGGAACCTATAGGTTGAAGTGTGGTGGATATTATTGACATACTTACAGTTCTAATGTCTTCGGAAAGAAAGATTTCCATAGCTGAAATATTCCACAGTCCACCTAACACACAGTAAAAATAGCTTGTCCTGCTGTTTAGCATGTTTAGAATTTCTTGGAATAAGTCACCGACCACTACTTTTTCAACAACTTCAACCATATATACATGCCATATATACTGTTACCAAATACTGTTCTTTTTTTTTTTTTTATAACTCACATTTTATTGTTTTTTTTCCCATTTTTTTTTAATACTTATCATGTTCCAACAACACATTTTCTGGCATATATCAAATTTTAACCCAACTACTTTGTACAAACATTGTAATTGACAATACACAGAACGAATAGACAGACTGACATATACATATACACACATTACAAGGGAAAGAACAACAAGGAATGGGGGGGAGGGGGGGGATGTATGGTGGTGTCTGAGGGTGAATCGTTCCCATCGTTCTTGAGGCCTATCTCTACTTTGTCTAATTGACTCCTCTTTTCTTGTGTCCTCTCTTTAACTCCCACAGTAATTAACCCTACCTGTCCTATCACTAAGTTATCTGAACTTTTTGTCATAGCAGAACGCATCTGATTTTATTAAAGCCCAACTAAATACTCTTCTGATGATCACTACATTCGGGAGTACACGGGATTTGCTTAGCATTTGGGGACCTATCAAAGCTGATGGGGCCAGATAGGCACCCAACCACTGGACAAGTCTTTATTCCCTCCCCACCCTTTGGGTCACTTACTGGGACAAGGAGGAAGGTGTCCTAATGAGCTGGTGAGAGCACATGGGTGCTGATGCAATCCATTTTGGGGTGTGACTTTTTTCGGGCTTGGCTGTGATGGAAGAACGAAAGCTGGGCCTCAGAATTAATTTAGGCACCATTTCACTCTTTGGCCCAACCATAGCTATGACACTGACTACAGTAATGCTTCAAAATAGCAACATAGGAACTCCCCCCACATAATGTGAGCCAATGGAATGTTTGCCTTTGCTTGCAGATTTCATCGGGAAGGTGCGATCAGTCCATTATCAACACTGACGGCAGTGGAAGCCGGAATGACTCATCTCTTCCAGTCCGATTTCCTGGCACTGCTGGCAATGTTTGAGTAAGTTTATAGATGTTACATTAACACCTTCGCTGCCTTAGTGATCTAACAGCCAGCAAAGCTCATTGTTGCAGAAAAGAGTGGCCCAGTAATTTGCTGGAAATACTTTTTCTATATTTCCAATATCAATATTTCTGAACGCAATGTTAAGATCAGCATTAATATTTGGGCGGAAGGAGTAGCTTAGTGTTAAAAATGCTGCCCTGGTGCCGCCAGTTTTGAATTTCAGTGTCAGTTCTCTTTGGCCTCTTTGACATGAAATAACTGATGTATTTGTTTCCACTAGAATTCAAAATGTTAGGTCGGTAGTCTTATTACTATTGCAAAATCAATTTGCTGCCTTATTTCGCAATTCGTCTTTCTTTTCTTTTTTTTTTATTATCTGTTTTTGAATTTTGGAGATATCAGTTGTTGAAAATGTTTCACGTTGGGAGGTTAAAATGGCCGATACCATTCACAAGCCTTAAAATGGTGGAGGTTGTCATGGTAACCGCTGATGCAGCTAAATAATAAACAGGTGAAAATTCAGCAACAACAAAAAAAGGAATAGGAAGAATCCGCACAACATGAACATCGGGGTATGTTATGACTTAAATTTTGTTTTTTGAGGGTTTGCTTCCTTAAGGTGGGGTGCACAAAGAGGGGGGTGTGACCCGCAGGGGGGCGCGCAACTATTTTTTTGGGGGGGGGGGGGGGGCGCCGGTTACAGAAGCCCAGCACTGAGAGCATGAAGCCACTGTAAACTTACTCGGCTTCAGTCACACCCCCCCCCCCACCCCCGGCAATGTGGCATCAAATGACGCCCGTTGAAAGGATACATGACGGCAGGTGATGCTGCGGGTCACGTGACGTCACATGACCCCTGTGCCGGTATGGGGTAACCAGGCTCTCAAATAAAGGTTAATCCCAGTTTGGTTACCCCTGATCCGTGTACAAGGGTCCAAGAGAGTTAGCTTTTGGGCCCAGTAACATTGTAACTTTCCAATGTATGACATGTAATAAAATTATTTTGCGAGTTTTTCCCTTTCTGGGCGTGCCAGTTAGCAGGGATTGCAAGGGTATGAGTTTCAACGGGGGTTTTGCAGAGGAATTTTTGTCAGAATGTGCCTAGTAGGTTGGGGTCCGGAGTTGTCGGTTCCCCCATAAAGGTAACCGGGAATCATGCCTTTGGGTGTAGGCGAATTTGTGCGAATAAACTTCAATTTAATTCATTACCTTGTTTTGCTCAATGAATGATCCTGGTAAAAAGGTGCAAATTGCCTGGTCCCCTGTGACAAACATGCAGCATCATTTGATGCCACATGAGAGGTAAGGGGGGGGGCGCAACCCAGGAGGAGAGCAGGCAGGGGGGTGCAGCGCAGGAAGTTTGCGCACCCCTGCCTTAAGGCACCTTCACCCGGCTCAATCAAATGGGCTTTATGGTGCTTTATGGCTTGCTAAATATGGCCCAGAGTGTGCTGCATACTTACAATCCTGATAACTGCAGTTTAAAGACTGTATGATTCTGTAGAGACATCAACAAACGTGGGGAGCCATTGTGAGACTTGTACTGTACATGGAATAAGCACAACTCAGGGGGGCTAGTGCAGGGGTGGGCAGCTCCAGTCCTCCAGGGCCACCAACAGTTCAGGTTTTCAGGATATCCCTGCTTCAGCACAGGTGGTTCAGTTAAAGATTGAGCCACTGATTGAGCCACCTGTGCTGAAGCAGGGATATCTGGAAAACCTGACCTGTGCAAACCCCTGGGCTAGGGAGGCATCTCAATGCACAGCAGCCTCTTTGACACAAATGGCACCATAAAGATGTCTGTGACTATTGACTTACTGTTATCAGCACAATGTGACGCCATCTTATTTCAGTGATGATTTAGGCCAGTGGATGATTCAATATGTGCCAAAGAGGCCGATCAGGCAGTTTTCAGCCGAAATCCCCTATTGAAGTCAGAATCAGCCACTTAATGTCATTATAAATGAATTCTTATGCAGTAGATCCATTCTTCGACCTTCAAAAGTTGGTAAAAAAATAAAATAAAGTTGTGCTTACAGTGCCAGTAGTAAATATGCTTTTGCTTACCTTGTAGACATACAGTACACGCTCAGTACTGTATCACATTGTATTTTATCATGATTACTTAACCTCTTCACCTATGTGGGATGTTTTGCCGGACATGGAGAGGTTTATTCTAACATTATTAGCAATGTTGATTGGTTACCAATGCTGGATTTCATCATTCTGTTTGTATATGTTAACAGTACTTATTCTTGTTTACTGTACTTTAGAAAAATTGATAAGTTCAAGAGAAATATCATAAGTCAACAAGAGTTCAGAGCAGCTATTGAAAGCAGGTACAGTATGTCTTATTTTTTTATGCAAAATGTAAAGTTGCATATGTATTCCTCTGTGTCATTAGTACTTCTTCTACTCACAACTCTGTTTTTTAAATAAAATGTCTCTGTAATATAATGTACTTTAAAAAAAATGAGTATCTACCTCAAAACTTGGCACACTTGTATAAATATGGACCTGCACAATTACACACACACAAACACACACACACACACACACACACACACACACACACACACACACACACACACACACACACACACACACACACACACACACACACACACACACACACACACACACACACACACACACACACACACACACACACATGCAGTTGCATACAAACACACACCTTGGAACACTTGGACTTTCTGACCATCACCTCATCTCATATACCTTCAATCATTCTTCTAACATATATTATACCTGTTCCCCTTGCTATTTTTTTAGACCTGTGTTCTATTGACCCTCAGCTCTGGTACAGTATTTGTCCTAAATTCCAATATCTATATATCTGTTCCTAGACCTATACACCTCTGCTTGGCACTGTCAAACGCACCTGCCCTTTGCTCCTCTGAACGCCGCTGAAGGAAATTCTGTACTCATGCTGATTTTCCCCTCTGTTTTAACTCTTCTTTCTCCATTGCTAAACAACCCACTTCTCCTTCCAATCAACACCTCCTTTTCAGTTCTCTTCCTCCTAACTCCCTTCCTTCTTTCTACCCCTCAAGCCTTTGCTGACCATTTAAAAGGCCTGGTAGATTCTATCCACCTGCTGTACATTCGTCTTGTATAATACTTCTGCCTAAACCTCTTCCTTCCACTCTTGACTCTTTCTGAATTGTTACAGAGGTGGAAATTTCTCAGTTACTTTCCCCCTTTCCCTCCCAATCCTATTCTCTCACACATTATCAGACCACTACCCTAGTCTCTACTCACCCATCTTAAACACCTCCCTGTCATCTGGCATTTCACACATCCTTCACGGATGCAGTTGTCACATCAATTCTCAAAAATGACACTCTAGACCCGACCATACTTGCCTTACTAACTACTACTGCCTTGTCTCCCTTCTGTCTACCGGATCCAAACTGCGTAAATGCCTGGTCTACCTCCACAACGCTCAGCTTTCTTAATTACCAAGACCTCCTAGACCCTCTGCAATCTAGTTTTCATACAGCTCACTAAACTGAAACTGCCCTTGCCAAAGTAGCCAAAAATATCCATGAGGTTAAATCGCAAGGTCATTCATCCCTCCTTAATATGATCGATCTCTCTGCTGGAATATATCCTGGGACCTCTCCTTTTTCTTTCTACACACTATCACTTGGTGACCTTATCAACTCTTCCAGCTTCCAGCTATCACTTCTACGCAGGTGATACTTGGATATATCTTTCCACACCTAACCTCACACCTGCAGGCCTATCTCAAGTCTCTGATTGCTTGCATGACTATTGAAATCTACTACTAACGGGTCTCTCTGCCTCACAACTTTGTTCACTTTCTATCTATTGAAAATGCTGCAGACAGAATTATATCACCTTCTCCCAGAACAGTGTCTGCTCATCTCAAATTCCTCTCCTTGCTCTCCATGAAATTCCATTTCACCTGCAAAGTTTTTCTCCTCTTCCTTAAGGGCTGGGACCCGCTTCGCCCGGCGGCGCGGGCGGCTGCACGGGCGTTCCCCACCAGCAGGGGAATCCTCCCGAGCCGGGCCCGGTCCCCCCTGGCTGCACAGCTTACTACACGCTGTGGCGCGTCAGCCGCTAGCGGATACAAGAGAATTGTGATCCCTAGCGCCGACGCGTCACGTGGTGTGGCTGTGAGCCAATGAGGAGGGGAGGCTTCGGGAGGAGAGGCTTCGGGGAGCGGGGAGGAGTGTGGAGTGAAAGAAGCGTGCCTGTCTGTGTGTGTGTATGTGTGTGTGTGTATGTCTGAGTGCCTGCGTGTGTGTGTGTATGAGTGCCTGTATGTGTGTGTTGCTTTATTTACTGAACCTTCAATCAGCAGCTCCAGCCCGAGCCGTGGAGGGAGGGGGGGAGAGTAGCGGGTCCCTCCGCCCAAAACACGCCCCCCCTTCCCGCTCAAAGCCTCCCACTCCTGCCCACCTCCCGCTCCGGCTCCCGCTACCCTACAGACCGCATATCGCGGTCTGTGTATGTCAGCGCCCCGCCTGTCTGCAGTGCGGGCGCGCTGACTGAGGGAGCGGGGCCTTAGCCTAAGGCTCTAACTCTTTGATTTCCTGCTATGCTCCTGCTCGTCTGCTTCACTGTGCTCATATCTGTCTCCTCTACTGCTCTCTCTTGCCTAAAACCTTTTTCTTCCACTTACCCCTACCAATGGAATCCTGTACCCTCAGTATACACCAGGAATCCTCTCTCCCCATCTTCAAGTGAAATCTAAAAAACACACCTGTTGAATAAAGCTTTTCAATAGCCCGAACTACTGACAACTTCTCCCCACACTTACACAAGTCCTTACCAATACTCTTGACCAGGCACTGTCATCCCCTGCACTTACTCCGCCTCACACTATCTATGTAGGTCTCCCAACATACCACTGTTTGTAAGCTCTCTGGGGCATGATTCTTTTTTCTATTGTGTCCTTTTATGTTTGTTGAACATATTGTATTATAATTCCCTGTATTCTTTTATCTGTGCAAATTGTCGTCCTACATACATATATTCCCAATGTTACACAATTGCACATACACAGACACACATTTGCATTCACACATACACACATACACACAAATACTTGCACACACATACATGCAAATATATACAGTATATACTACACAAATACTGATTTACCCACAAACCACAGAACACACACATACAAATACTTGCACCGACATAGACTACAACCTGGTTAGTGCACTTCTGGGCACAGTTTAGTGAGCCAGTAGCTCTCTCTTTTTGTAGTCCGCCGCTTTTGGGTACCAAAACCCAAGTTCATATATGGAGTAAACTGCCACAAGCTCAATGTGTCATGTACAAATCCATATCGTCCCTAATAACAATGAAGAGAGCCCCAAGTGTTACCCCACCTCTTTGTTTACCTTGAACTTCCCTTTTACACTCATGCAGACCTAAAAGACTGAAACAATACAATAAGCAATGATTAAAAAATGCATGTCTGGGTAGATATGATGCAGGCTCAAATTCCTTTTCCAACGTCCCATTTCATATTATGTTACGTCAATATTTTTTACATTATTTGTTGACTGATGCTTGACTGATATGTGGGACTGCAACTTGTATCACCTTAACTGAGATTTACAGCAGAGTAACAGAATGAAGAGAATACAAGTGATACTGGGTTACTATCAGATAATGTAGTGGACTGCAGCAAGAAATTGTGTGTGTGTATATATATATATATATATATATATATATATATATAAAATAGAAGAAAAGAAGCGCCAAATCCTAGTGCATTACTGTGCAAACTTGATAAATTTAATGCCCAAAAATCTCAATAAAAATTAACTCACAAACATAGAACAATTAAAAGCATTTTATGAGATATACTCATGCTCCAAGGACCAGGAAAACGCTGCTTGACTGCTGTCTTGGCTCCGTCACACCTCTGGATCTGAATGCTGCCTTTGCTGTTCACCGATAGCAGGAACTGACGTTTTTGGCACTCCGCAGTGATCTCTCCCCGGGTATACACCGACAGATGCTTTTTTGTTCCCACCGGGGACGATGGATATCGCGGACCAGCGGATGACGTCACAAAGATGGCGGAGGATACCGGACCGATTGAATTCAAAGCAGTTCTGGAGCAAGCGTTTGTGAAGGTCCACTGCACACCTTCCCTACGCGTTTCATCAGATGGACTGACTTCTTCAGGGGATGGGCTCTGGGTGTGAGATATTTTTATTGAGATTTTTGGGCATTAAATTTATCAAGTTTGCACAGTAATGCACTAGGATTTGGCGCTTCTTTTCTTCTATTTTTTCTATACAGGTGGAGAGGGAGGTCGTTGTGCCCTTTTAAAGAAGCTGCCTGCTTTTCCTACCAGTGCTATTTTACTCCCCAATTATTGGTACAATTATTTGGACTCCATAGGACTATCTGCATTGAGCAGACTAAGGAAGGTTCACAGCACCACGTATTTTTTATTCAATTTTTTTATGCATTTTTTATTTTATTTTTCTTTGCTTGTTAGATATTTAGTATTGTGCTTTATTGGTATTGAATGATTATTATCATTTTTATTGGTACACTATTTTACCTATTGTAAAATTTATTTTACTATTTTTATATTTTTAATATAATACATTATTTTCTGGCATCTAAGACAACAGCGCAGTCCTTTCTTGTACATATATATATATATATATATATATATATATATATATATATATGTTTGGATTAATATCAATGAGCTTCTGAAAAAACAAAAGTCTCTTCTTTAGATGTCAAAAATCTAGTTTTCTTTGGGACCAATACGACTTTCGAATCCCAAACAATACTATACATCTTCATCCTTTATTTTGCAATGTTCCTGTCTCATTAAGTCAACACAAGGTTTTGCACAGAATTTATGAGCCTCTAGGGACTTGGGATAGGAATAAGCTTTGGGACTAGACCAAACAATTCTGGTGGTCTTTTTGTGTCTCACCCCAAAGCACAATAGTCTAGAGAACAAACCAATGATTACTCAGTACCTAGCTTTCCAATCTTCATTTTTGTCGATTTTAATCCCTTCATGAAAAAAAAAAAAAAATTGTAATATGGCAGTTGTTTTTTTTTCATGTTATGCATTGTGGAGGTTTGGAGTGTTTTTCTAGCTAAACACGAACATGTTTGTACTATTCAAGTTGGTAAACATTCTAACCTAATTACAGCCCAGTCCTTTGTTCTATGCCTAGGCCTGTGACACAGTTACCTGAATAGTTGAGCCTCTGAATTATAGACCTCACACCAACTTGGTCAGTGTCTCTCTTTTCTGTTGAAACCTCCAGGAGAAGGGGGAACATCTCACAACTCAGTGCTGCTGTGACACTGAAGATACTGTACTATGTATGTATGTACGTATGTATGTATGTACGTATGTATGCAATTTTGTTTTTGCTTGGTAATGCCTACATTTTGAAAAGCAGTACTGATTTTTAAACATTTGTTTCATGCTTTAGTTGTTAATACGTTGGCAAATACACTTTTTTGTGCCTGCATTTATACATATCTAAAGGTAGATATACATATGTATGTGTGTATCTGTGTGTATATATGTATGTGTGTTTATATCGGTCACTTTCTCTTTATCTCGATTCCAGCCCTGTACAAAATAAATATTTATCTCAGTATAACTGTCCCCCCTTCTTCCCCTGCTGCCCTTCTGCTTTCTTCCCCTCTGTCTCACAACCTCACTCGCTTTCATTCCCACTATTGTTACTTAATCCTGTCATTGTCTCAATGTTCCATCACTGTCTCACATTTAGCTCTCATGCATAACACCCATTGTTGATGTATGTAGGACTGACATAAAAATGGAAGGTTTTGGGGGTGCTTCAGTCACTCAACGCATTGCCTGTTGTCTGTGAAGAAGTGTGGGACACCTTGGCTAGTTGGCTGTGTAGAGAGCCTAGAGAGGAATAAGCATCAGCTGTGTGTGACTAAGTATTACATTTACCAAAGTTAAACTAAGTCATATACAGCTGAAGTCTGTAACATCAGTTGTCTTGCAGCAATGTAACAATGGCATCCTTCAATTGTGTGACTGCCCAGTGCCACACAATGCAAGACTCTTAACAGCACACAAAAACAATATGAGCCTAGCCATTGTATTAAGCAAGTTAACAGATTACCTTTACCATGTACAGTGGCGAGAAAAAGGTTGTGAACCACTTAGGATTTTCACATATTTCAAACCTAAAATGTTATTAGATCTTAATCTAAATCCTAATAATAGATAAAGATTATTTGATCAAACAAATGACACAAAAACATAATACTTTTTCAACATTTATTTATCCACAAATGATTTAACATTCAATATCCATGTATGAAAAAATATGTGAACCTTTAGATTCAGTACCTGGAGGCACTCACTTAAGCAGCAATGACTTCAATTACTGTAAGCATTTCCTGTAACTGCTGGTCAGTCTCTCACATCGGTTTTGAGGAATTTTGAGCCATTCCTCCTTTCAGAACTGCTTCAACAGTGATGTTTGTGGGCTTCCTTGCATGGACAGCTCACTTCAGGTCCTGCCACAACATTTCAATGGGGTTTAGGCCCGGACTTTGACTAGGCCATACTAAAACGTGGAATTTCTTCTTCTGCAGCCATTCTTTTGTAGATCTGTTTGTATCTTTAGGATCATTGTCTTGCTGCATGACCCACTTTCGTTTCAGCTTCAGCTCACAGATGGATGGCCTGACATTCTCCTCTAGAATCTTTGAAACAATGCAGAATTCATATTGTGTTAATGATGGCAAGCCGTGCAGGTCCAGAGGCAGCAAACCATCACACTCCCACCACTATGCTTGACAGTTGGGATGATGTTCTTCTGTTTGAACGCAGTTTTGGTTTTCGCCAAACATTACGTTTCTCATTACGGCTAAAATGTTCTACCTTTAACACGTCTATCTAGAGAAAATTGTTCCAGAAGTCTTGTGATCATCTATGTGCTCTTTGACGAAATTCAGACAGGCAGTTATGTTCTTTTTAGAAAGCAGTGGTTTACTCCTTGCTATCCTTCCATGAACACCATTCTTGTTTAGTCCTTTTCTGACAGTTGTGTCATGAACACTCATATTAGCCAAGGCGAGAGTGGCCTGCAGATCCTTGGATGTTACTCTTTTGTTCTTTGTGACTTCCTGATTGATTAGCCAGTTTGTTCTCGGAGAGATTTTGGTAGGATGACCGCTCCTGGGTAGAGTGACTGTGGATTTGAACTTTCTAATTTTGTGGACAGTGGATTGGTGGAGCCCCAAATCCTTAGAAATTATTTTGTAACCTTTTTTAGGCTGATGAGCATCAATAACTACTTTTTTGAGGTCCTCGGAGCTTTATTTTGATCGTTGCATGACGTGTTTCCACACACAAAGTTTCTGATCTTTATATACACTGGCGACACACTTTATTCGAGCTCGGCTAGTCCCACGAATTCGGGTATACCCGGGTGTATTGAGGATTGTGACTGTTTTCTGCCCGAGTGCATTGAGTTATTTTCCGGCAGGGATTGAAGCATTTTATTCCCGCTGGCTGCAATACTGCACAGTACATATATATATACTGCATTACAATTCATGAATTTATGCCATCTGGTAGACACGCGAAGCATTGCAGCCTATTAAATCCTAATCATTATCATTTAACAGATCAGCCGCCCATCAGCCAGGCATGAACCCAGGCTGGGAAGGCAAATGCAACGGGGCTTGTCAGAGGTGAGGAGCGGCGCATTCCAGGTATCTGCCAGGTACATACCGGGTATTTGCTCGAATAAAGTGTGTCGGTGCAGTACTGTAGGGTGGGGCCTCCCAAGCTCACACCTGAAGATCTACCTTATTATGTTAACACCTGATTCTAATTATCCCCCCTGATAAAACCAGGGTTTCACTTACTTTTTCACTTACCCTCACTCTTAATTACTCATTGTTTGTCTTATTCATACATCATTTTGCTTCAAAAGACATGGAATTGGCTGATATAAACCTTATTGGATACTTCAGAAAAGACTGGTTTTGATTCAAGAAGGTTTTCATGGAAAAACGATGGCATTTCCATAATTATCATTGCGTTTCACAAACTTTTTCTCGCCACTGTATGTGTTCATTGCAAGCCGTGTGTTCTTACATAAACCTCAGTGAATTGTTTCCATTTCAAGGGGTCTTTGTTTTTTGCTCCGTTATGTGAGGGTGTGTGACTGGTGTTTTTGAAAGTAGTAAAAAAAAAGGAACATGAAGGGTGAAACAAATGTGTGTTACACGTCAAGATAATATGGATCAAACTGAATGCAGAGAGGTATTTTCATCTTGCAATAGTGTATCAAAGTATTTTGCTTCCCATATTCCCTATTTATGTCAGCTTGTGAAAAGAATGCGTTACATGACACAAATACAGAATTGTATTAGGACAAATATCAAATTGGGGCCTTGGGCTTCAGTTCTTTCTCTCTTGAACCTTCAGCAAAAGGTTCTTTTTTGTTATAAACATGTTTCTTACATTTGGCGTGACTGAAAGCAGAAAATAGAAAAGAACAGCGAAGCCCACATTTTTTGCATCAATATATAAATCAATAAAACTGAGTTTGCTCATTACAAAATCACAGTATTTGAACCACATTGGGTTGAGTATAAATAAGTCCATATAACCACAATGTGATATATATATTTTTTAATAGATGTGTGTGTACATATGTTCACAATGTTAACTATCAACATACAGTATATATGTATGTAAGTATGTTTTTCTTGACTGAAACTTTTTTGTTATTTATTCGGATAGAACATTTAATTATGTGACTATCTTTTAATACATAGATAAAGAGAGGGAAAACATTGTGGATATATGGATATTTATATAGTGTACAATAAAGGAACCTCTGTGCAAGGAAAAAATATACATCAGGGAAAAAGAATTAGAAACCCCCCCAAAAGGTACTATAAATATCCAGGGTGAAACATCCAAATGAATCCCCTATACAAAATGCATAGGAAATAAAAATTGCTCAAGCACATCATGCTTATGGTAAAAAAACCTCACATTTATATATAGAAAATCATCAACATCACTGTCACAAATGGTCAGAAAATGGAGAAGGGAACAGAAATGGTAGATACATAGCAGCAACATTTTGGGGACAATCCCCTTTACTTTCAGCTTCTATGGTATGTTCCCCTTTTGTTATAGATGGTGATTTACAGCAGTCTTTATTATCTGCTTCAGGAATCCGTGTAATTGTTATGTATGATACTGACTGTGAATGTTCATTTACTGTGAGTGAGATTCTTTACAAAAAATAATTTAAAGGTTTTATATAAAGTTTTCTCTTTTAGATTAGATATTTTTTTTGATACTATATATATATATATATATATATATATATATATATATATATATATATATATATATAAAACAGACACACAGAGTTGGTGTCGCAATCAAAACCATCCTCCATAAATCACTAGGCCAGATGTAGGGGTTAAATTTACCCTCTGGCGGTGCTAACAACCCAATATGATATACAAACACAAAAAGAAAAAAAGAGGGTTTGTTGAAAGCACACGAAAAATATGTGAAAGTACAAAATGGATTTTATTAGCAATACAAAACACAAAAATAATATTAAAATATACCTAAACACATACTAAATGAACACTGCTGAACCAAAGAATACACAATAAAAATGTAGGGACCCAAAATATGCAACATTCAAAATACATACTGTAGGTATGATAATGCAAATCCAGGGGAAAATAATTTCCCCTGGAAATGCAATGGAGATCGGCCGATCAGCAACACATGATAATACAAATGACTGAAAAAAAAAACAATATCTACACAAACCCAAGTAAACACAGAAAAAAGAGCAACAATGAAAATATAATGAATGAATACCCTATTTGCTGTGTAGCTAGAAGGTGGTGGCTAAACCCTGGCAGTTATAATAAAGAGCCAGAGAAAGACAGAAAATTAATGTCTAAAATATGCAGAGGTGGGGTCCCCTCAAAGTCTGAAATGTAAACAATGAGTCAGCAGAGAAAACAAGGGAGAAAAACATGAGAAAATAACTCCCTAATACCACAGCTCGGTGTAACTGATATAAGCTGTGGCAGACAAAAATGATAGTGTCCCAAAAGCTACCGTGGAGCAAGGAAATGTCGGAGTGTTACTTCAGTTTCCTCACGGGCACTATGTGCCAATAGTTTTTTTTTTTTTTATTATTATTTTTGACCTTTTATCCGGCTTCCAGTTCTCTTTCTTTTCGATTATGCTCCGTGTTACTTTTTTTTTTACTTTCCTGGGTTCCAGGTGCTAGTCTGGAAACCGTTGGAGCATGTGCCGGGGAGGGGGAGGGGTGAGCTTACTCCTGTGGTACTGCCCAGTTACTGGGGCTTAGGAGTGGAACACACCCCTGGTATAAAAGATGGGACTGCTCGTGTTGGCAACGTCTTTTGTTGGATGCACCGCAGGAATTTCCTGCAATGTTGCTCCACTGACTCCCTCATCCTTAGCCATTAGAACCAGTCTTTAATAGCCCGAATATATTGTCCACTCCAAGATGCCCATGCTCATCATGCAAGGACTTCAATACCATATACTGCAATCTTCTTGGGCGAATGAGCTGTTTCCTATCGGATGATTATGGTATGGAACAACTCGGTAGAACTGGAATTTATCTCACTCTCTCATAAGAAGGGCAAACCAACTCTGCAGGAGCTTGCTTTAATAACTCTGAATTCCTCTCTCTCACAGCCCATTGTACAACTCCTACTACAGAGTCTTGTACCTGAACAACGATGATCTCTTCACGCCCTATTATTTCACGAGCATTTATTCAATGATAATGCAGTAGGGCTGCAGTAGGTTGCTTGAATGTCGTTGGGCTGGCAAGCCAAGGAATCGGCAATTCTCAGTTCGGAGAAGGCTACTTTCTCATTCTTAATAGTAGCAGGAGAACACAAGGCATCTCTTCCCACTCTCTGTCATCTGGAGCAGGAGCCGAGACCGGCCTTCTGGACAGAGCATCTGCCCAAATATTTTTAGTATGGCTTGTGGCATCTGTCTTTGCAGTTATCAAAATATACGTAAGTGGATTGTTATCTATCCCCGCCTCAAAGGATACTCCATAGGTAATCATGGAGTTTGTTGACCATGGCCCATTTCAGAGTCAGAAACTGCAACTTATGTATGGGATAGTTTTTTTCACTAGGGGACAAACTACGGCTGACATAAGCGATGGGTCTAAGTGCTGTGGAGTACTTTTGCTGAAGGACAGCTACCAGCCCATTGAAACTGGTATCTACAGCTAGAATGTTTGGTTTATCTTGATCAGCATTGGCCAGCACAGGCGCTTCAGTGAGACTCTTCTTCAACTGCAGGAAGGTTTGTTCACAAGCCAGTGTCCATTTATCTCTAAAGGGAGTCTTCAGATTCAGTACGTTCTTGCTATCATTATCTTGGCAAGTCTACAGCAATCCATGCAACTCTTTGGCTATGCAGGAGTAGCCTTCAACAGACCTTCTGTTAGCCAGTATACCCTAAAAAGGAGCACAGTTCTGCAATGTTCCCTGGTCTGAGCCAGTTCACCACTGCTTCTACTTTCATGGTATCGGTTGCTATCCCCTCTGCAGACACGATGTGACCCAAGTACGTAACTGTCGTTCAGCAGAACTTGCACTTGTCAAGAGACAACTTCCGGCCCTCCTGTTGCAGTCAATCAAGGACTTTCAGGAGGCATTCCTCATGCTCTTCCAGCATTTGACCAAAATCTATGAGAACATCTAAGTACACTAGACACTCTTGTGGGTTTATGTCACCAGTGGTCTTCTCCATCAAGCGCTGAAATGTTGCTGCCCCCCCACAAATACACTGTAGCATCAATGTAAACTGGTAGAATCCCAGAGAACAAATGAATGCCATTTTTTCCTGGTCTTCCAGGGTCATGGGTACTTGATAATACCCAGAACGTAATTCCAGTACACTGAGTCAATCAATGCCTGACAGGGCATTGAGAATCTCCTCAATCCGGAGTAGGGTATATGTGTCTGGGATAGTCCAGCGTGTCATAGTCCACGCACAAATGTACAGATCCATTTTTCTTCCGCACCACCAAAATGGGTGATGAATACGGGCTGCGGGATTCAGTCACAATGCTAGAGCCTTCATCTCTTTTAGGATGTCCTTAACATCCGCAATGTCTTTGGGGGCTTTCGCCTAGACCACTGCCAAAAGTGAGTAGAGTCACTCAGTCGAATAACAGGCTGAGCACTCTTGGCACAACCGATGTCCATCTCACTTTGAGAGAATACCCCCTCATGTTCAGCCATCTTGGCACAAAGGTGTTCCCTCCATTCAGGTGGTAGCGGTGAGTCTCGAAAATCAAATTGTATCGTAGAAGGATTTTCCCTTGCCGACATGGAGTTCACATGTACCAAGCAATTGACCCCATTTAACAGGTAGATTTTACTCAGCTCTTGGTTGAAGTCAATCTGCACGGGGTGGGGAGATATGTTCTGAAGGGAGACTCCGAATCGATAAGGAAAATTGGATTTCCACTCTTTCACCTCTGGCACACCATCCATCCCCTGTGCTCATCTTCTTCAGGTATCAACTCTACCAAGAAATAGCAATCAGTTTCACCCTTGGCTGTGGCCAGCTACCCTGACATTAGGGTTCTCACTCCCCCCGGTGGAATCTCTGTCACTCCTTTATTCTTGATAAAGCAACTCCCATATGGATTTTCTGCTGAAAGTCGGTGGCACTGTTCTCTGAAAGCCAGATGAATCTTTAAAGAGGACATGGGAAGCTCCCCAACTTCTTTAAGAAGGGCCCAGAAGAGGGATTGAACCACATCAGCATTAGTTCCCAATATAACCGGGGCTCTAGTGTGTTCCCCCCTACCCCCCTGGTTCTGGACATGCCAGGGCTTCTACTTCCATCGGGTGCACCATAGCAGCGTGGAGTTGGAGTATCTCCATCTGTACCGTGACATCACCATGGATTGGTATATTTGTTGAGGTGGAAGAGTATGATGATAATTATGAAGCAGTAAATGTTGTTAGTAGTAGTGGCACTGTCGTTAGCAGCAGAAATGACTCAAGCAGGGAGGGGAGCAGGACAGCTTATTCTACAATGCCACTTACGCCAGCAGCAGCTCACACGTGTATGTATTTAAGTCAGGGCAACAGCTCAATTCCTCTGAAGTCCAGAGTTTGGAAGTTGTTTTACATAGAGGGTGCAACCACCTATTTTGATGCCAGGCGAGGACTCATCTGGGTATGCATCATGACATGTAATCATAGGTCTACATGGCACGAAACTGAGAAAGGCCCAATCAGCAGCACATTTCTGAGAAGGATAGCTTAATTCCTGGTAGTCAATCAGATTACAGGTGGTTTTGGTGGTGGTGGTGATGAATGTCATCATGAAGCTGTACTTGGTGATAATTTAGATGGCGATCATGACGATGAGGACTGGAGGAGGAAACTATGGGGTTGCTCCAACATGAGCTGCTACTAGCAGTGGGAAACATAGGTGCAGCGAAAAGGGGCCCTCTGGCTTGATTAGCCAAACACGTGATAGACCAATTATGTCTAATAATTCAATAAAGCAACCTACTGTTAGTGAAGCTTCTGATAGTGGGCACATTTTTATCGATCACACAAGGCCCTAAGTACTAAAATGAAAGTTGGTTTAGATGCTTGTAGTAGATTTACATTACTGCCCTTTAGCTTTGTAGAGGGCAAGGGTTTCAGGGAGTTACTTAAACATATTCTGAACCTTGCTGGAAAATACCCAGTAGGGCATATTTTTCCACTTAGGCTTTTCTACTCCTGTACCAAGAGGTTGTTGAAGTAGTGAGCTGAGCTCTTGATACCTCACACACACTTCACAACAGACATGTGAACTAGTGGACATGGCAAGGGGGGAGACTATATAACTGTTACTGCTCAGTTGATGTGCTTTTCTCCTTCTTGCCAAAGGGTGTATTGGAGATGATGGTGGCGGAAGTCATGCTGAGAGTAATGGAGTCAGCAGATGCAGCACTTATAGAAGGATGGCGTGACTCTATGTATACAAGGTTTTCATCAGAAATCCCGTAAAGCGGATGATATTCTTTTGAAAGTAAAGGGGATTATTGCGTTGTTGGCTTTCTCTTAGAGACATGGAGATTTGGTTGGTGGCAGGGGGTGATGGATGCAACCTGGTGGCAGAATTACATCAGGGCAACCTGATTCACCTCCCCTGCTTTTCCCATGTACTCAACTCTATAGTTAACCATTTCTTAAAACAGTGCGAGGCAGTGCACAAAATATTATAAGCATCTCCAAAAATCACCCACTTTAGTCGCTCCTACATAGCTCGTAATATTCTCGGTCATCTTCAGCAATCAAACAACCTACCACAACATAAATTCAAAGCAGATGTACCCACTTAGTGGAACTCAGATTGGTACATACTAGTGCCACTCTGAACAGCACAAAGCAATGAATGATTAGATCATGGAGAACTCTAAGTTCCTAGAAGTGGCATACTGTACTATTCTGGTCAGCAGTGACAATGCTGGCATCAGCATAGTCATCCCATATTCCTACTAGGGACACTTATATGCATGTTACATGAGAATGAGAATCATGAAAATGCTGAATTGATGAGGCTGGTGGATGCCATGCTCAACTGCTTGAGAAATTGTCCCCATGTAGTATGTGTGAAAACTAAGGAGAAATATATTCTGGCCATTTTTGTAGACCTTCACTTAGCAAATGGAAGATTTTGTGCCTAGGGGAAAGCAGGCAGTAGCAAAGTGCAGGGATAAACAGGTGTCTAGAGCGCAAGCATTCATGCAAGAGGAAAGGCATAGGGCGGAGAAGAAAAGTGATGGGCTATGGTCAAACTCATCACAGGAAAGGAGTGACCGACACTCAAATACACCAGTGACTACTAAAAGAGCAGAACCATTAGTAGAGTAGAAGTAGGGGTACTTCTGATAGTGGTAGCCGACTCAGTTATGCTGCGTATACCTCAAGTGTTGCCCCAACATCAAACAAAGACATGGGGGAATGGTGTGATGGTGGTACTAGTGATAGTGTTGTCTGTAATAGAAGCAAATGCAATCCCCTGTGCAACATGCTGCCACGTTATGGTGTGGTGAGTGTGAGGCTGCAAACAGACAAGGAGGTGGAAGCAAGGGTGGCTAACATGGTGGTGGTATACATGGATGACACAACTTATCTCTGGCCTGAGCTATTTGAATGAGTGTTTTTTACTCTTTGTACCAATAAAAAAAAAATCTAGATTTTTTGCTCTTCAGCCCATGCTTCTTTTCTTGAAGCTGTGCACCGCCATTCCTGGTTTTTTTGTTCTTCCTTACATCCTCACATACCAGGCAGTGAGGCATTTAAAGTGAGGTTTTTAAGTGATACAGTTAGACTACAGTTTGACTAGAGGTGACTGGGGACTGCTTCTTTCTGCAAACTCTTTAACTCAAGACAACAAACGGTAAGCTATTCAGATCACACTATGATCCCATGCTTGTTAGCCTGCATAGTTTAACCCCCCACCCCTTTACAACTTCTTTCACTGCAGCCTCTCCCAAAACTGACTGCACAAAACACTGAAACCCTGACTTGACCCTAGCATTGCAATGCAGCAAAACACATGACAAGGTACAGGTTCACCCCTGCTGTTTAGTCTGCACACACTCACTCTGCTCATAACAGCTCCATGCAACACTGCCTACCTCTGGCATCATGAACCTGCTATGTCTTCTAACTTTTTTCTTTCTCCTGGCCTCATGGAGATGTTACTCCCTCTATCAACTACAAACTCCTCCATCCTGGCCCACACCCAACATCACCATACACCCTGGACTACTCAAAAGCCTTGCACTATCTACTGAATGTTGGTGGAGAACTCTAAAAACCAGCACACCAACCACTGCTCAATGTAATGGAAAACACCACAAATTTACAACTTGTAAACAACTACCCAAATTTCTTCTCATACTATTACTCTCTCTAGCAGGTGATATTGAAACTAACCCAGGTCCTCCCATTTCAGCTCTGTCCCATGCCCCTGAGAATTCCACCTTTAAATTCCAAAAAGGGCTATCTGTCGCCCATATAAACATCCGGAGCCTGCTGCCCAAACTAGACGAACTAAGGGCATGGTGCCTTATGCATAAACCCAAAGCCATCGTTCTTACAGAAACATGGCTATCCTCTAAAACCCCTGATGCAAATATCGCCATTCAGGGATACTCCATTTTTAGGAGAGATAGGTCAAAGAGAGGAGGAGGGGTGTTATTTATATTGCAGACACCTTACAATTTACACTGCTACATTGCCCACCAAGTCCACCCTCTTTTGAAACTCTAGTTGGCAAAATCTGCCTCCCCTTTTCTAAGCCCATCTTGCTTGCTGGCATCTACCGCCCCCCTAAAGCCCTTCTACAATCCTTGACTGATATCACCCAATTTCTTGCCTCCATTTCCTCTCTGAATGAGAAGAGTGAGCTGCTAGTTCTTGGGGATTTCAACTTCAATTGGCTTGACCCTAAAAACCACAAAATCCAGATACAACTCAAGTCACTTAACCTATCGCAACTCATTTCCCAACCCACACGAATAAACCTGAAGTCGCATAACCATTCCTTGCTAGACTGGATTCTCTCCTCAAACCCCAGCAGAATCCAATCCTCTGGCATCCTTCCTGACATTTTCAGTGACCATGCAATAGTGTACTGTGTAAGGAAAATTAAACCGCCCCATTCAAGCCCCAAAGTTCTCCTCACTAGAACATTTAAAAACTTTAACCCACAACAGTTTCTGGATGACCTTACCAACTGCCCATGGCACAGAATCGATTTAATTCCCGACCCTGATTCTGCGCTCGACTATTTCCAATCCGAGTTCTTAAAACTCTGCGATACCCATGCTCCACTACGCAAAATAAGGGTACGGGGGGCCCACCTTCCATGGGTTACACCTGACCTTATAGCACTCTACCAGTTCAGGGATGCCTTGTGGAAAAGCTACAAAGTAACTGGCACTACCAAGGATCTCAATCACTACAGATGCCTGCGGAACGTGTGCACAAGGCAAACAAGGCATGCAAAAGCACAATATTACTCTGACAATCTCCTCCAGAATACATCAAACCCAGCTAATTTCTGGAAGGTTATCAACAATATATTCCAGCCTCCTAACCATCAACAACCAAGTAATATCACTAAGGGGGATATTACTCTGACAAACCCCACTGACATTGCAAATGCATTCAATGATTACTTTGTGGGGTGTGCCACTAACTTATTAGCGAAACGCAGCACAAACCCCAAACCTGAATCTCATCCTGGGAGTACCCCTATAGTCCCACCCCCTCCCAACACTGCCCACAATTTTCAATTTAGCCCAGTATCTGAAGAGGAGATTACACAAGCGCTCCTCAAACTAAAACTAAGCAGCCAATGTGGACCCGACTTACTACAATCTAGGTTCCTACGACTTGGTGCCCCAGCCATTGCCAAACCAATTGCGTCCATAGTCAACTCTATCCTGTCTGCAGGCCATATCCCTAAGACCTGGAAAACTGCCAGAGTTGTCCCAATCTTCAAAAGTGGGGACAAAAACACTGTCTCAAACTACAGGCCAATCTCACTTCTCCCAATTCTATCCAAAGTTATGGAAAAATGTGTCCACTCCCAATTAAGCGAGTTCTACACCAAGACAAATTTCCCTAGCCAATTCCAGTCTGGGTTTCGTCCCAAACACTCCACCGTAACTACCCTGCTAAAAGTTTGCAATGAAATCCAGTGTGGAATGGAACGGGGACAACTCACTGGTGCAGTATTCCTAGATTTTGCAAAGGCTTTTGACACAGTTGATCATGCTATCCTGCTTAACAAACTCCAGAGCTCTGGAATAGGGAAACATGCTTTAAACTGGTTTCAGTCCTACCTATCAGGAAGATCCCAACATGTGTCCATCTCAGGCTCTAACTCCAACCCCCTGGATATCACCTGTGGTGTCCCGCAAGGCTCTGTTCTGGGGCCCCTACTCTTCTCAGTGTTCATTAATGATCTTCCCACAGCTTGTAAGGAAGCCTCAATACACATGTATGCAGATGACACAATCCTGTATGCACACAACCATAGCCTCTCTGACCTTCAACACATACTTCAGTCTGACTTTTTGAGACTCGAAAACTGGATTTCCCAAAACAAACTGTTTTTAAACACTGACAAGACTGTAACAATGGTATTTGGGACCAAGACTAAATTTGTAAAGCTTCCAGTGACTGAGCTCCTGATTAGAACCAACGCTAAAACCACCCTAACACCTGTCACTAGTTTTAAATACCTGGGCTTATGGTTTGACTCCCACTTAACATTCGGGATGCACATTGATACCCTGACAACCAAGACCTATGCCAAACTAGGGGTACTTTACAGGAACAAATCCTACCTAAGTCTCCTGGTCAGAAAGCGTATTGCACAGCAGATGCTAATGCCAATTATTGACTATGGAGACATAGTATATGGCTCGGCTCCTCAAACCCACCTTAGCAAACTTGACACCCTCTACAATTCAATTTGTCGTTTTGTTCTCCAATGCAACTACAACACACATCACTGCGAAATGCTCAAAGAACTAGATTGGTCATCACTAGAGTCTAGGCGCAAAGTTCACCTTTCCTGTCTCACCCTCAAATACTTTCTGGGCAAGCTACCCAGCTACCTGAACAAGCTCCTCACCCCTACCACATGCAGTACCTATCACCTGAGATCAGACTCCAAAAGACTATTCATGGTCCCAAGACTCAACAAAGTATCCGGACGTTCCTCCTTCTCCTTCCGTGCACCCCAAAACTGGAACAACCTACCAGAGACTCTCACATCCACCACCAGCTTAAGTTCTTTCAAATCTAAGGCTGTCTCACACTTTAATCTGGTCTGTAACTGTTTCATACGCTCATAATATATATTTTCTTTAACTGTGCATGCAATGTCTTGTATATAAATGTATACCTTGTTAATTTATGTAACTGTATTTGTAACCATGTATTATTTGTTTTACTCTGTGCCCAGGACATACTTGAAAACGAGAGGTAACTCTCAATGTATTACTTCCTGGTAAAATATTTTATAAATAAATAAATAAATCCTCGGCAGGGAGCATGGTAATACTTACCTTCAGCTGCCATCCAGTCTGTGAATACTTTCTTCAATCAAGCTACCTGGGACTCTTGTTTGGTCACTTATATGGTGTTCTCAATTGGCGGAGGTTCTGGGCGGCGGGGCGAGATCTGCGAGACTCCGTATTTATTTATTTATAAAATGTTTTACCAGGAAGTAATACATTGAGAGTAACCTCTCGTTTTCAAGTATGTCCTGGGCACAGAGTTAGGGCAAATAATACATGTTTACAAATACAGTTACATAAATGAACAGGGTATACGAAGTACTTGGTACGAAACGCGTAGAGGTCACGACAGGTCATCCTGCGCGTGTATGCTGGTAAGCTGAGACGGAGCCTGCAGGAGACAGCAGCGTTTTTTCCATCTCCGCGGTGCTGAGATCCGGATCCTGTGCAGACACCGCGAGTCTGCTGACTGTCTCAGTGTGAGTGTCCGTTTCCCCTTGCCAGTGCCCAACCTTATGGCGGTTTCTATACAAATCTGTTGATAGGTTGTTTTCATGTTTGTTTTTTTCTTTCATGTGTTTTTATATAAATTTTACTGCATTTGTATACTGTGCAGCTTAGGGTTTAGTCACCATCAGGTGTTCTCCTGGGTAGTACATAGCCGTCCAGCTGCACAGCTGTTCTGAGGTTGGGGTTGGATCCCCTCAGAGTTTGTGTGTATTTTTAATAAATTACCTTCCACTAATCCCTGGTGCGCATTTGTGCATTTTTTATTATCTTGTATTTCAGGGTGCCCTCCCCCCTTTTTAAGGGGGGTTCACCTAGATTTGAGAGTTTCTGGGGAGACGCTTTATGTACATGCTGCAAAGGGCTCATCCACACCATCATACAGTACGAGCGCTGAATATCCTGTTTTTTCTACCTTCGGGATACAATACAGTAGATACAGTAGTGCTAATGTTGTATGCTATATGCTACAACAATTCCAAGGCTTTCTTAACGTAGAGGGAGGTTGCCCACTTCTTGATGAACAGACTTTTTTTTTAATGAACATTCTTTATTGTATTCTATTCTGTAGAATCAAATGAAATAAAGTTTGATTACCGTGCTGTGGATCTTGTTAGGCACTGACTTAGGATTCATTGCACCCAACAGTACTTACGGTTACACAACATTTTGCTTTGCTGCTCTGTAAAACTTATATTCTGACGCTTTGTACGCTGTCTAGCAATATTTTGCAGAAATTCCCTTTAAAATACTGAGATATTCCCCAAACATACCCCCTTTTTATATGTTATTAATATTTTTATTTGGCATTTGTGCATTTTATAGCAATATGAGTAGCTATTTTATTTCATTTCTTGGGACACACATTTCTTTTTTGTTTTTGGAGTTCAATATCAGATATGCACAAACGGTTCAAGAGAGTGAGACTAACCATTTTGAAAATATACTATGGGGTGTAGCGCTGTTTCCCCCACCCTCTGTAAGCTGTGGTGGCTACTGAGTGTGTGGTGCTTTTACCTGCGGCTCAAAGGAGGCCTGAACCCGCCGCTGCTGGGAGACTGGGATGTACCTGATCTGTCCGGTGACAGCGCCCCACCTGTGAGGGATCCTGACAGCACCCGATAACCCCTTCACAGGACCCAATACAATAAGTACACATAGCATGTATAATAACAGGTTTACTGAGATGCAATTGGTAACACTATAATACATATAACTCCAGCCTCGCACGGCCTTGCCAACACATGGTATCCCACTGTTCAACCACCTAGTCCGCACCCCAGTGAGAGTGCCCCACAATGTACTGAGGTTCCCTGGTAACCTAACCAACCTGGTGTCCACAGTAGCCAACCCACCCTGAAGTGTGTGACAGCACTGCCCACGGTGTGTACAGTATAGTTGGTGCACTTGTTGTAGTACCTGCCCAGGTGCTCCAGCACCCAGGTACTGCTGAATGGTAACAGGGATCCGCTGATCCAGTGACATTGTCTGCGATGGCATCCGCCTCTATGTGGTGTGGACTCCCGCTGAAGTGTCCCACCATGAAGAGAGTCTCTATACTTCTGGAGTGATCTGGTCCCAGACCACCGGGTGCGAGTTCCACGCAGCAACCTGGCTGTGTCCCTGGCACTGACACATAAGGGGCAATGATCCCTATATATGGGCTGGTCCCTGAAGCAACCACAATCTAGTTGGGGCTCAGGTCCTACCTGGGGCCTAAGGGAAGTAAACTAGGCATAGTCTCAGAGCCACTGGCAATGAGACACTACCTAATTGGTTCACCTCCTTCCCCAGACTGCTTCTCCAGAACAGGGGATTGTTGCAGCCCTATTGGCTGTTGTGTAGCACCTGATTTAGCAGCCACAAGGGCTGTTGGGGATTGTAGTTCCCCCTGCGGAGCTTCCCATATAATGGCCACCTCTCGCCTAGCCTATGCGCATGCGCACCTCCTTGTAATGGCCGCTGGCTTTCGGTGCCCCTCTGCGCATGCACAAGTCCCACTGCGTATGTGTGCGCATCCAAACATGGTGAAGCCCGGCAAAGGGAGCTGCTGTTGACCCGGCCGCCTCTCCCAAACCGTCCGCAGGCTACTGCACCTTCCTCCACCTGCCTGACGCACCCGCGCGCCTCCGCGGTATGGAACCACAGGGGACTCAGGGGGAGCTTGCCTACAGGAGTAAAGAAGAGGCAATGGAGGAGGAAAGAAATGATTTAGTAAAAATAAGATAATGTACAGTGTGTAATATATGCTAAAAAATAAAACAACCGTATGTTTATATGAAGTCAGTAAATTATTGAAAAGAATATTGGAAACCACAGAGCAGAAAAAAACAACATAAACTGGATTTAAAGTAGTGGGTTCTCAGTATAAGACGACATTGCCCCGCAGCCATAACATATACAGATGTTTCATTGTGTTGCTACATACAGCTTTCAATTTAGACATGAAAACGAATTCTTTGTCTTCCTTTAATGTAAAAGAAAAATCTTGGGTTTCGCTTTAGAATTTATTTAGAACTCTCCGATGCGCAGTGAGAAACTTCTCATATATTCGACTCTTCTCAATTGTGGCATTGACCCCTATTCATTAAGCTGTGCAACCGCTTCCCAGTGCTGGAGAAGATAGCAGCTCCATGCAAATGAATGGAACCTACATCTGCTCCAGCACTGGGAAGCGGTTTGACAGCGTATGGAATGCTGGCCTCTACAGTCAATTACAGCTGATATTATAAACTTCCCACTAACAGTGAAGAATAAAAACAACATACGGTGTTACCCATATCTGTAAGTCATTGAGCCCCAAGTGGTCCTTTGCTGACTTTCAATCATATGTTTGTTAACCATCAATTTCCTTCAGCGTTAGTTGCCTGAATCTACCTTTCTTCCACAAATCTAAAAAAGCGAAAGGTTAACGTGTCTAACCTTTATAGAGTCATGTACGTACCATAACTGTATTTGCATATTATATTGTATAGTGCTGTACAGACATACCCCGGTTTAAGGACACTCACTTTAAGTACACTCACGAGTAAGTACATATTGCCCAATAGGCAAACGGCAGCTCACGCATGCGCCAGTCAGCACGTCCTGAATAGCAATACCGGCTCCCTACCTGTACAGAAGCTGTGCGCAAGCGGGGAGACTATAGAGCCTGTTACAAATGCGTTATTTACATCAGTTATGCACGTATATGATTTTTGCAGCACAGTACAAGCATCGATAAATGGGAAAAAGGGAGTGCTTCACTTTAAGAACATTTTCGCTTTACATACATGCTCCGGTCCCATTGCGTACGTTAATGCGGGGTATGCCTGTATAAGATTTATGTACAATATAGGAATTAAAAGAAAATTCTTTGACATGCTAATGAGCCTATAACCCTACGCTGTACACAACGTCTATTTTATACAGAAATTTTAGTCACCGGCCAATTTTGTCCTGAGAAACACATTTGAGTCTGAAGCAATGAAAAGATGTTTTTTTTTTTTTATTTTTCAAAGGTCTTATTTATTTACATAAATCTGTCAAAGTAATGAAAAAACTGAAGCATGACATGTATAGCATTTCTAGCCCCGTATTCTTTAGCATTGCCATGAGGAAAATAACTTGCGCCTATTCCCATCCCCTTTCCAACCTTCTTCCCCAAAAAGTCAGCTGTTCATTATCAGCGTCTCCAGATAATGAATGAACGCCTTGTTCATCTTTATTTCTTAAGTCATTCTGGTGTATGCCAGTGTTTTAAGGATTATGCTTAAATTGTGCTCGAGGGATAAAAACAATTATGCGCTATTGAACAAATACTGCCACTTTTGAAATATTTGTCTGCAAAATATCTTGAAAGCTATTATGAAATGCTTTTCCAAAGCACTCATTCATTTTTTATATATATATATATATATATATATATATATATATATATATATATATATATATATATATATATATATATATATATCTTTTTTTGTTTTTGTTTTAAAGCCATGTTTTGTAAATTTCTTTTCATGCTAAACAGGAGGGCTGAAAAGCCTTTTCAAATGTTAGTTTGTTTAAGCAATACCAGTGTTTTAGCCTAATGAATACCGTCTTATAGAGGACAATCAGATGTGTCTCAATACACCGGTATTCCTGCTACTGTGCAGCCCCTGTGCCAGAGCTGTGTGCTAGAAATTCTTTCACTGACAAAGCCGCTACGCTCAAAAACCCGATTAACCTCTGATATTCACGGGGGGCTCTTGATTGCGAGGGCCGATGCAGTGACAAAGAGTTAATGGCAGCCATATGCTTGGGTTATTGTGGGCACCCGTGACCCAAACTTGAACTCCCTGATTGACTGGCGCTAACTTCTGTTTCAGGTTTGGTGTGGAGATTACTGATGAAGACTTTGAGCAGCTACTTGACAGAATCCCCCTTGATGAAGATGGAAATGTCAAATATACCCCCTTCATGGCCATGTTTGACTCGCGGTAATTAATGTCTGTGATTGCTCCCTCATTTGCATGCAGCGCCTGTGTGGAATGGGCTTTGTAATATTGTTAAGCAAGAATCATTTCATTTGCCCACATAGCATTGGCAAACATTACAGGAACACCTTTTTATCGCATGTCTAAATAAGTACAGTAGTATTATTTTACTTACATCCTTTAGAAAGTGACACAAACTGTATTGTGACTTTAAAGCACAAAATAACATTTAGATGCTTATTCTGTAAGGTGGGATAAGCGCAGATGACGTGCTATCTCATAAAAGCCCCATTGACTTTAATGGGGCTTTTCCTGCGATAGCACGTCATCTGTGCTTATCACACCTTACAGAATAAGGGCCTTAGAGTTAACACATGGTCAAATATATTTACCCCTTTTAATGATTCATTGCCAAGTCCAAACTTTTAGAGACTGCGCAAAAAGTGTTATATTTACACTGTTTTAAGTTTACACTTTTTTATTTATACGTTTACAAAGAAATCACTTTTTTTTAGGGTACTTCTGTGTTTTTTAACCAGTTTTTATTTCACTGGAGCTCCCATATAGTATTCCACATTTAACCTGTGCACGTCATTGTATTTAGGAAAGTCTTTATTTATACAGTATAGCGCTATTGATGTACATAACGCTTCGCAGTAGTAATACATGTGACAATCATATAAATAACAAATAAAATAAATAACACATAAAGGGGAGAAGTGCTTCAGACATAAAGTAACATTTAGGAAAAGGAGTCCCTGCTCCGAAGAGCTTACAGTCTAATTGGTAGGTAGGAAGAACATACAGAGACAGTAGGAGGGTGTTCTGGTAAGTGCGTCTGCAAGGGGCCAAGGTTTATGTATGAGGTGTTAATTATCAGCCATGGAACTACTCATATGCTTCCTTAAGCAGGTGTGTTTTGAGGTGGGTCTTAAATGTGGATAGAGAGGGTGCTAGTCGGATATTGAGGGGAAGGGCATTCCAGAGGTGTGGGGCAATCAGTGAGAAAGGTTTAAGGTGGGAGAGGGCTTTAGATACAAAAGGGATTGAGAGAAGACATCCGTGAGCAGAACGCAAGAGTCAGGATGGTGTGTAGCGAGATGTAGGGAGCAGCAGAAGAGTGTAAAGCTTTAAAAGTGAGGAGGAGAATTGAGTGTGTGATACGGGATTTGATAGGAAGCCAGGAGAGGGATTTCATGCAGGTGAGACGCAGAGACAGATTTAGGAAAGAGTGGAGTGATTCTGGCAGCAGCGTGTAGGGGAGACAGGTGAGAGGCAGGAAGGCCGGAAAGCAGGAGGTTACAGTAATGGAGACAGGAGAGAATGAGGGTCTGTGTCAGAGTTTTTGCAGTCGTGCAACAGAGGAAAGGGTGTATCTTGGTAATATTGCAGAGGAAAAAGCGACAGGTCATTCATCTCTTATTATTGGCTATATCATTTTTATTGTTTTCTCTATGTAGTGAGATAAATTTGAAGGACTCAAGAACAAATTAGAAAAGGTCTAACTAGCAGGCAGGTCTAGCAGAGGGCTCTAAATAGGTGTGTTAGTTGGGGCTTCCCAGTGCTTAAATAGTAACTATATTAAAGGGACAATATTAAAGTAATTTCAATGAATAGTGACATGAAATAAACGACACTGTGAAAATACTATATATATATATGCAGATGAGCATACAGCTATATTTGCATATATATATATATATATGTATAAACAAGTAAAAAATGAAAGTGTAGTAACACACTAATAAACAGTGAATAAATGAAAAAAAAAATGTTTCAATGAAAATCAAGGTGCAATAATGCCCCGTGAATAGACAAAATGAACACTTACTCAAACCCAAAGAGGAATCGCCTACTTGGTCCCAAAAACTTTAGAATCTCAAATATTACGGGAACAGTAGATGATGTCCAATATGTGGGAAGAAAAACAGGAAAAAACATGTTAAGTGACATTTAAAAGCAAATCTCATACTGTGCAAACTGTGGGTCAATCATAATGCAATCGATCTTGGAACAAAACGGAGGAAAAATGTAATAATGCAGATAGTATAACACAAACTTTATCGGGACAAACTTAAAAATGTGCACTCACATAAAAAGAATCTTTAAAGCATTGCAGAGAATAATCTCCTAAGTGTCAGCCTCGCCGCGATTTCACTGCCTTTCGGTGTCTCTCGGCATCTCACGTGACCGCTCGGTCAGCACTTCCAGTTTCGGTCGTCCGGGAAACATAGACGCGTTTCGTCCGTTCTCCCTGCAGACCAGGTACTGAGGAACTCAACGCGTTTCGCTGATGCACTCATCTTCCTCAGGAGTATGAATTGTCATTTGCAGGTTACTCTTAAGATTCTCAGCTGTTTAGTCATCTACTAATTATATATAATTAAGTTCAAATGGACTGAATAATAGCCGAGATGTATGGAAGCATATAAACCATTAATCAGACAGAACTGGATATGACATGTAAATTAACCCACTCAATGTTCCATGTCTGTCTGAAATATCTAAGTGCATATAGAAATAAAGCTTTGCTAAACAATATATATATATACAGCTCAACCCCTTTATAACGCTGTGTTTGGGGTCCAAAGAATCACATCGCGCTATAAGCGGATCGCGTTAGAAATAATGTACAATTGTATGCATTGTGCAATAAAGTATTTAAGATACCAATAATCGTGTTGTAAAGTATTCATAAATATGAAAATTGGGAGCCACGCTTGCATCGCGTTATAAGCGGATTCACGTTATAACGGATCGCGTTATAACGGGATTAAGCTGTATATATATATATATAGTGCAAAAACATATAATACATATTTATACATATCAATATATAAAATATCAGCAGAGGTAAAAACAAAACCTATATTAATTAAAATATTGAAATAATGTCTATTTTTTTTATATAATTGAAGATTATTGACCAATACAAAAACCCCTTCTTGGGAAGCATATGCCTCCAAAGGAAGGGCTCAAATACATATAATAGTACATGGCCAGATTAAAAGAGGGGCCCTTGGCCTCCACACACATACCATAGTAAATCATTTGATAAAAGCCATTTTTTAAACATATTTTCGGATTTTGAATTCAGCTTTTGAAGCATGCAGTCACTGCATAATACTGTAATATTAAACTAATATCTTAAAACTCTAAATATATAGTACAAATATATTAAATATATTTTTTTTTAAATAAGTTGCCTTTCTACACTACCTTTCTACATATCCAGTGAATTGCCTTCAAAAAGCAAAATTCTGCCCATTTTTTTTGTGTAAGTAATGTTTTATTTGCTTGCTGTCTGCTTTCTGATTCTATATGATCGTTTTATAAATATAATAGTCGCTTTTAAGAAGTACTACTTTTATTTTACGTATGCAAACACAAAAAGGATAACCACTAACTGATTGAAACTTGTGTATTGAAAAAGATCTGAATAATAGATTAAAAGTAGAAAAATGTGAACATATTATGAAATGTGTCTGCTCGGCAGTCAACCTGGACTCGCTATCAAATATTTGATTTTTTAGGTAAATATGAGTGACCGATACAGAATCGCTCGTGTCCATGAAAGAGGTGCACAGAAACGAAAATCAGCTGTATGAAAAGAAACAACAAATTATTTCAAAGGTGTCAAAATTTAGTAATGACTTTATGACTTCAGCTGCCTCGACCTCAAAACCAACCGACCAATTAAAGCAATTTCAACAGAATGCACCATTTCAACAGAAACACTGGAAATTCCACCTTCATCTGTAACTGAAAAAATAATGGTGTTGGTGAGACAAGTGAGCAAACAACAGGCGAAAAACTGTCCAGGAAGGCTAGGATAATCAATCAGAACTTAGAGAAGGAACTGGAAAGAAACTTCACTGTTTTGAAAATTCTATTGGCTTGTGACTGGAATTATCAACACTGGATATGATAAACTTTTTGGGCCAAAAAAGGATCCTTCGATTTGCAAAACTACACTGGCATATTCTTGATCATCAGTACACCAAGAAGAACAGACCAAAGGTGAAATGCATTTTGTTCGAAAATGTACTGCATATTTATTTAAACGAACAAATCGGAACAATGAGATTGGTAACCGCTCTTGGCTGTGTTTCTCTCCAACTACTGGTAAAGTCTACTGCTATATCTGTAAACTTGTGGCTACACCTAAAGTAAACATGTCCAGTACTGGATTTTATGACTGGAAACATGGAAGTGAATGGTTGGTTGAACACAAGACTTCAAAGTATCCTTTTGAATCTGTAACAATTTTGGCGAAACGTGGAAAGGAACGTGGGCGCATTGACCAGGATTTGGCAAAACAAGAATGAGAGTTGAGTGGATATTGGCGCAAAGTTCTCATGCATGTTGTGAGTACAGTAAATTCATTGCTGAACCTGGACTGGCTTTCCGGGGGGGTAATGAAATGGTTGGATTACCAAAAAATGGTAACAATCTTGATATTATGGAACGGCTAGCTGAATATGATCCATTTCTCTCTGATCACATCAAACTACATGCAAATAAGGGAAGAGATCATGCGAATTACCTGTCATCTACAATATGTGAAGAGCTGATTGTATTAATAGGAAGGATGTCCTGAATCACATAATTACAAGAATAAAGAAGTCCAATTATTATTCTGTGTCATTTGATTCTACCCCAGACGAGGCTCATATTGACCAGTTTACTACAGTAATATGTTACATGGAAAATACATTTCCAAGGGAAAGGTTTCTGACATTGATGCCAAATTGTGGTAACACTGGTTCTGCTCTTGCTAATGTGAGTTCTTGGATTGTCACAGCATTGATATCAGTGATGGTCGTGGATAGTCATATGCTAATGCTGCAATTATGAGTGGGAAATACTGAGGAATGCTCTCATACAGGTGCGCCGACGAATATTCTAAAACTTGCCTTAAACTTGCCTTGGAAAATCTGGGGCTATCACCAACAAGATCCAGGTACATGCTGGGTACATGCTGGGTACATGCTGGGTACATGCTGCAACATTTCAGTGACATTTCTGCAGAGACTAATGGCCAATTGGATTAACACAGCAGGGGTCCCTGGCAGTCCCATTCAGTTTGAATGGGACTGCCAGGGACCCCCGCTGTTAATCCGATGGGCCATTAGTCTGTCTGCAGCATGTACCCAGCATGTACATGGGTCTTGTTGGTGATAGCCCCAGATTTGTTTTAGAATACTCGTCAAGACTACAGTACTTTAAAAAAATAGCTTGTCAGTTTTTACCCTATGTTGTGGTCAATCCCTTCATTTAGTAGGGAAGACGGCGGCCAATACTTGCCCTGCAGCCGTATGCTTCTTTGTGTTTGTCCAATAAATCTATCTTTTATAAATTATATTGTAATTATAAACAAATATTGTCTTGGGCAGACAAGAAGTTGTATGTGCCTAAGAGTTTCAGTGAAATTTGTTGGTCTTGCAGAGCTGATGCGACAAAAGCGATTGTACACAGATATGAAAAGATTAAGGAGGCACTAACGGAAATCTCAAATGACCAGGAGCAGAAGGATATGGTTAGAAATTAAGCTGGCGGACTTGATGAAAAGATGTGCATTACACGTAGGGTGATCAGACATTACGGTTTACCCGGGACAGTCCTGTTTTTTTCTGGTTTGTCCCGGTGGCCCGAAAATGTAGTAAATGTTCGTTTTTTTTAAAAATCACTGTTCGCGCATACCCCGCATGCGTGATCGGCATTCACCGGCCACGTATGCGCCATCGGCAATCTTCCAGCCACGCATGCACGAACGGCCCGTGATGACAGTGTAAGCGTGAATGACCTACACCGACTGCGCATGCACGAACGGCTCATGCGAACTGCGCATGCATGAATGTCCCGGGGAAAATATGGTCACCCTTATTATACACTTCATTTTGAAATTACATTTTGGAAAGGTTCAATGCAACAAACCACAAACTACAGGATCCAAAAATGGTTTTGCAATCTGCAGTAACAGCACTGAAGTCTCTGACAACATTTGTAGAATCAAAGAGGGACAAGTTTGATGAATATGAGGATGCGTTGAAGAGAATGTCTGGAAACGAAGAGTATGTTCAAGTTCGATCTCGAGTGAGAAATATGCGCCTTGATCCATTGTATTAGGGACAAGCACAGGAAGTCCAGATGTCAGCCAAAGAGAATTTCCTTAGAGCAAGCTTTATTGTGGTTGTCGATCAGTTTGTTACATCCCTGCCAGAGGAAATAGGTGCCTCTCAGTGTTTGTGAACGGTTTGCTTCCAAAGGCTGCTTTTATAGTGCCGGCGACAGCAACGCGACGTCACGTTAAAACAAATGCATTGCCGCCGCCATCGTGTGCGCTAATAGTAAGCGCGACGGAGCGACGGCTTGGACGCGATCACTGGAAGTCATCTCAATTTGATTTTTCCAGTCACCATAGCCTGACTTCACCGTCGCGTCGCCGTCACTATAAGCCTAGCCTAAGGCGACGGTGACGTAAGGCTGCGGTCGCTGGAAAAATCAAATTGAGATGACTTCCAGTGATCGCGACCAAGCCGTCGCTCCATCGCGCTTACTATTAGCGCACACGACAGCGGCAATGCATTTGTTTTGACACGACGTCGCGTTGCTGTCTCCGGCACTATAAGCGCAGCCTTAGTCAACTGGAAAATATGGATGCTTCTGATCTCTGCTCTGCTGCAGCCAATCTTGTCAGCGTATATAAGGATGGAGCATACACTCAACAATTAATTAGTGCAGTTTGCTGCGACTGTTAATCACTACAAAGACTATTACAATGACAACATGTCGAAGGAAGTGTTCTTCTACAAGGTTCTTGTTGAGAACGATTTCAGTGCTACATTTCCTAATGTTGAAATTTTTCTGAGAATGTATTGAGTACAGATGGTGACCTATTGTACTGGTGAACGGTCGTTTTCAAAGATTAAAATTGTAAAGTGCAGGATAAGATCAACAATGAAGAAGGAGCATCTCTAATGGCGAGCATTGTTGAGCATCGAAAGTGATTTGCTGCGTGAATTCGAAGACATTGTTGAAAATGTTGCCTCAGAAAGCGCGAAAATCCAGTTTCCTTTAGTTGAATGCATTTCTATGTATGGTTACTACATTTTTTGCATTATAAATATAACCAATAGAATTTCTTACGTTTAATGAAGTTTTTGGAGGGGAGTCTGGGGGCCCTAACTGTTCACAACGCCCTAACACCGGCGGGATCTGGGACCACTACTTAGGGGCATGGTAAAATCCTGTCCAGTTGGACAATAGCAAAAGTTGGGCCACCCTCTGCTGCTGGGCTGGGGACAGTTGTCCCGGCGTTCCCCTGGTTGTCGGCAGCCCTGAATCTACACAAAAAAAAGCAGCTAATATACTTGACACCAGTGTGCCTGTTAAAAAGCGGCACATTCATTTTTTTATTAGATACAAATAAGTAGCAAAGTTACTTTAAGGTTGATTGGATCTTTTGTTGGAACCAAATGACACTACGTCATATTGTTTATAATTCTTTCGACCTCCTACGTTGACCTGCACCTTTTTATGTATTTTTTTTATTTTTGTTACAAACGGGCTGAAAGGGTTTTTTTTTTTTGTAAATCTGCAATAGGGTCAACGCTCCATTAGGGGTAAGCAAAATGAGCACATATTTGGATGAACGAAAGGAGTGCGGCAACTTCATTTCAATAATAACTATTTCAAAATTGTGCACCTGGTTGCAAAATCCCAGTTTTGCCAACTTAACGCCATGTCATAATGAAACCTTAATCCAGTCATTGTTTTATAACTCTGATATCAGTGTATTCGGACAATATATGCGATAGCTGCTCTGTTACTTGTAGTTCTTATAAAAATGTTCCCTCTGTAGTCTCTATAAAAAATATATATTATAAAGCTGGGCTCTCCAATAAAACGCATACCAAACAAAGTCAAAACCTTATTAATATAAATTTGTCAATCCACTACTATATTAGTGGATTTGAATATACGTCTTATCAGTTCAGAGAAAGAGCTACAGTATACTCAAAATAAAGCATAAAGCACTTAGGATTTTTGAAATATTTTTCCATATTTCCAGGCAATAAATATTCAAGACATTTAATGTTTAAACAAGTTTGGTATTCATCCTTTCAATATTTATTTGGATGAAGCAATGTGGAGAATTGGCATTACACACTGCGGTGACACAGAGAGACAGTTGCTGACAGCACCACATGACTGGGAGCTAAACATATGGGAAGGAGAGAGGAGTGGAGACAGGGTGGAGAGGCAGCGTCTCTAATGTATTTATTTATTTATAAAATATTTTATCAGGAAGTAATACATTGAGAGTTACCTTTCGTTTTCAAGTTTGTCCTGGGCACAGAGTTAGGACAAATAATACATGGTTACAAATACAGTTACATAAATGAACATTATATACAAGACATTGCATGCACAGTTAAAGATCATCTATATTATGGGCGTATGAAACAGTTACAGACCAGATTAAAATGTGAGACAGCCTTAGATTTGAAAGAACTTAAACTGGTGGTGGATGTGAGAGTCTCTGGTAGGTTGTTCCAGTTTTGGGGTGCACGGTAAGAGAAGGAGGAGCGGCCGGATACTTTGTTGAGCCTTGGGACCATGAACAGTCTTTTGGAGTCTGATCTCAGATGATAGGTGCTGCATGTGGTAGGGGTGAGGAGCTTGTTCAGATAGCTGGGTAGCTTGTACAGAAAGAATTTAAAGGCAAGACAGGAAAGGTGAACTAATGGGAGTCTGGAAGCGACGGCAAACACCTGACCCACACGGTGCAGGAATTTCTGTGGAGGGTTGTATTCGCGAGGAGGAAGAGTGATACTGATGTGGGATAAACACTTCTGGATGCCATCTTGATAATCATGCCCATGAGGTGCATGACTACTCATAGAAAACACTGTTAACCTCAGATTTCCCAGGAACCCCAGTCTAGTCTTAAACTAAGAAGTATTTTTTTTCTAATTTATTTTAATGAGGACTACCTTGCTGCAAATGTATGTCAATAACGATTTGATGATGTAATCAAATTCATAGTAGACCATTACCTCTATGGACAATGGGCACTTGAAAAAACAGGACTAGACATTATGATGACATGGAGCTAGACTGGAAACTAAAATCACAAGGGCTAAACACTGACATGTTCATTGGTTTTACACTGTGAGCCATAATACATGAAAGGGCTATTTGATGAGTTTAAGCAGTCACTCTCTCTACTCATCATATAATTAAATGTTTCCTATCTTTTTACCACTGTTAAATTCTTTGCAGCTGTCTCTCAAAATACTGTATCACTTTTCTTTTTTAATTGTGTAATTGCATTAAGTTGCTGAAAGTTTAGCTCCCATGTTATGGTTTACTGGGGTGGTCTACAGAAATCCAAGACAAGATGAGGAATTGGATAGGATGTTAATAGAGGCATCACTGGACACCAAAAAAAGAGGTCATCATTATGGGAGATATCACTATGCCAGATGTGGACTGGCATGTCTCTGTTGCAGGCTGAGACAGAAACAGGGACACCCTGGATTCTCTAAAGCAATTGGCAAGGGAGCCCACTTGCACCTTCAAATGGGGACAGAGTATCATATATATTTGCGGGTGAGAACTTTCTGTTGCCATGGAATCATGACATCACAGAGAGTATATAAGGGAGGGTTTGAGAAAGTTAGGTTCCCAGAGGTCAAGAGGAGAGGATCCTCGGGGGGAGAGTAGATACGTATGTTTATAAAGTAAATAGCATAGAGAAGCGCATGCCAAATAGCTTTAAAAAGTATGTACAATTTATTAATACAGATGAAACCTCAAGATAAAGCACAGAGAAATACATCTCATGGTCAACACAGCGGCAGCTATTCCTGGTCCTCTCGTTGTTAGAGGGAGTTCTTTTCTCTGGATCACAGAGGCTTAAAGCGTCTACTCAGAAAGTATAGATGTCTGCAGCAACATCTAGTCTAAGACCAGAGTCATTCGCTGGCATCCACGATGTACAGCGCTACTCCTCAAAGAGGAAATGCGTAATTGATGTTGTATGATCTCCTTACAAAAACACATTGACCAAAAAGATCATACAAAGTGGACTGAGATTCTTTAAAAAAAATGCTTTTGAAACCAATGGCAGTTTCCTAAATGATTGGAATGAGACTGTTGAAAATTGTTCAATTTCATTTATGAAACATCTGGTTAAATTCAGACAAAATAGGCTAACTACTCTAAGGACTGAAATTGAACATATTCAGAATGAGCTCAAACCACATTGTGACAAACAAGAGTTTGTTTACTTTGAAACTGTAATTAATAAATTAGTTATTGATTTTGAAAAATAACTAATTGAAAGGCAAAAACTTAATCCATCGGAGATCAAGATGATTATACTAATGGGAAGTTCATGGATTGGAGATGTAGAGATCGATTTGGTTTCCTGTAAATACATGAAAAACAAAAATACTGTCATAAAATGCGGGTTAATAGCTGTTTATGTGTGTGGTTTTTTTTTAATGTGGAGAAGTTCTTTCCATGTTCCAAATGAAGGAATTATGTCTTAATGGGACAAGGATCATTGATCTGAATACTCGCTTTCTTGGGTTCTCTGTGAATTAATTTTCTGTTTGATACTATGACTAAGGCTAAGGCCCCGGTCACGACGCTGTAACGTGCGCCCGCGCTTTTGGCGGCGCGTTCAGCCGATTCCCCGGTCTGCAGCTCACTGCAGGAGCAGAGACCGTGGGGGGCGTGGCGGAGGAGTGATGGGGGCGCGGCCATGACGTCACCCGGCAGGTTCGCCCTCATTGGCTGAACCGCCGGGGGGCGTGCCTAATCGCTCGACGCGAGTCCTGCTCTCAATTCTATTGAGAGCAGGAGTAGCTCTCGCGCGAGCGCTGCGGCCCCCCCTCGCAGCGGGCCCGGCGCCATTGCGGGGAGGGCTCTCGTGCGCGCAGCGGACGCTGTAGTAGGCAGCGGGGGCAAGGCCTAATGCTCTATGAGAGACACGTGCATTGATTCTGGGTTGTTTACATATAGAAGAGTTCTGTTTGTAACATGTGCCACACGAATACTGGTGATAGTGGTGAGAATTTGGGATCTCTAAGGTGTTTAGTTTGGGCTGTTGTAAATAATTCCTTAATGCCTTATTTTGATAGTATTTGGTACTTTGAGAGAGCCATCCCAATGGAGTGACTGTCACTTTTAGATTTTAGTGGGACTAGAACAAATACGTTGTTGCTGTTATGTTCCCTCAGAAACTGTTTTTTGTGTTTGTTTTTTAATCTTACCTAAACTATATATGCTCATTTGGATATGCAAAGTGTATTCAAATGACTTAAATTAGCACATTTCCCATGTATCTCTGGTGTGTTTCTTTGTGTGCATGTCTCTCCACTAATTGTATAAAGGTGTGCTTGGGTAGGTATATAAGTGACTTGGGACTCTGCTACATTAGGCTTCTCCCAGTTTAATGCCTCGTTAAGTCATTACCAGACCTCGGTGGATCTGGGCCTAAGATGTTGAAACGATGATTATTTTGCAAAGTCTTTAAAATTGTGTTGTAGCTATTATCATCTACCCCACAGACCCATGAAATAGATAAGCAAAATGACAATATTGCCACCTTATTACAGCTATAGTGATTACGGTGTTGGTAAGAATTTGGGGCTCTATACTGACTGGCTTACTGAGGAAGAAAAAACACGTTATGGTTCAGGAAGTGGGTATTAAATAGGGTGATGGGATTTCAATTGAAATAAGATGATACAGATAATGAAACAAGTTGTTGTAGTGAGTAGGAGACAGGATATGCAAGCTGCACTGGTTGGTTACTGATTGGTGAAAGAGCAGGTCTAGTGACTCACTTGTCAATGACCAGCCTATTAAGACTTCTTCCTTCATCAGTGAGGTAAAGAGAACGTTTGCAGATAGAGTTCGGACTTGTAAAAGAGAGGACACCTTACTATGGTATGCAAGCTTAAAATGCCGTGGACAAAGAATGTAACTAAATGACTCTCACTTATGAGAAGAAAAACCAGATACAGACAAGTATGTAACTATATAATTTGTCATATTGGATGTAGCCCTGGGTCTTTTTGTCTTTTGTTATAGTGAATAGGAGACAGGATATTCAAGCTGCAATGTTTGGCTACTGATTGATTAGTCTGTGTTCCCTCACTGTCTTCAAGAGATGTACTGTTTGAACTTCTGCAATTTGCTATGCAAATTGGAAGGCAAACTGTTTCTGAATACACGGCAGTTTTCTGTTGGTTATTGGATTTTGAGGTCATTTCCGAGATTGTAAAAAGGTCTGATTTGTGTTTGGGGTCAACCAATTTTGGAGTGCGTTAGGACGCTGCGGGAGACATTTTCATTCATTCATTCATTCATCTCAGTGTCAATGTGGCAAAGGTACTTTGCACATAATGTGCTCTGTGTTCTTCAGCTTCTAAGAAGAATCAATTGAAGTTATGGAGGAGTTAAACAACGTATGATTGGATAATCAGATTCCGCTCCTCTCAAAAATCTCTTTTGGGTCTGCAAACTGGTATGCAACTCGTTGGCTAACCATCGGTGTCTACCAAAAGAAACTTGACTAGCAAGCTTATTGGGGCAGATTCATCAAGTGCCGATACGGGTTTGCATTCACCGGCACTTAATGAATCTACCTCATTGTATTTGACACATTTTTTTTACACACTGAGGCCTGAGCACTAAGATCACATTCACATTTTTATTATCCTGCTAAATTGTTGTGCTAAAAAGTACTGCAAATCTTCAAAAATGTGCGTCGTATGTATGAAGGCGTGGTTCCAAATGAATTTTTGTGCATTGCGTCATGTTGATGAATACTTGATTGATGCAATTGAAATTAAAACAGAATGATGTATATTTTATATTTATAATTAGTTGGTAAATAAAAATAATTTGTGTAATATTATTTATAACAGCCATACAGGGAAAATGATACATTTTGTTAACCTATGTAATGAAACCTCCATGCTGAGTCAGAAACATTTTTGGTTGGTACACAGCCACCTGAGTCTGTGCTAAACATACTTTTTAGGGCTTACGTCAAGTTGAACTTGGCAGACAATGTTGATGGACTTTCTCTTTTTTTTTTTATAGCGCATTGACAAATAATTGTTTTAGTACAACCCATTTCCATGGGCCAAACAATAATATAATTTGTTGTTGATGCTGATGGCGCATATTGAGAATTTTTGGTACATAGGTGCACACAAGCACAATTTAAAATGAGATTTCAGTGCGCAAATGTGCAAAAAGAGCAGTTTGTGATGCTTAATACATAGGCCCCGATGTGTTTACACATGTATCCTATGGAATCAACTAATTGAATGTCTTTCAATGCTGCTGGTCATTTTATATTCATTTATTTAAATAAATGATCCATTGAAATGAACAAGAAAATGATGGTAATTTATAGAGCACACACAATCTGGGCAGGTTCAGTGGAACTGCATCCTTACTTGGATTTGTCTCTGTATATATTTACTACTATTTTTTATATGGGACTTAAGTATTGGGTTTTGAGAATACACTAACAAATCATTATAAAATTGTGTTACTGTCTAGCAATAATATTCATATTTCATATCTTTTTTACTATTTCTTTTATTGTCAACATTAAACCTCACAAGAAAAAGTGTAACAATGCCACCTCTGCCTCTATTAATATATCTACGTGCATTCATACACATCGCTTTTCCATATACCTTATTTGTTCTTTGTTAAAAAGAATAGAAGCAAAAGGATGACATAGGGATTGCACTGACTGCTTAATGCAGAGATTCTCAACTCCAGTCCTCAAGAGCCCCCCCAGCAGGTCAGGTTTTAAGGATATCCCAGCTTAAACACATTGAGCCACCTGTGCTGAAGCAGGGGGCCACTGATTGAGCCACCTGTGCTGAAGCAGACTTATATTTAAAACCTGACCTGTTGGGGGTCTTGAAGACTGGAGTTGGGAACCCTTGGGTTAATGTTCGGACAGTGGTTGTTTGTTTTGTTGTCAACGCCAATGGCGCTGACCAAATAATCGAGTGTAATATAAACATAACCATATTTACTGGATCCAGAAAATGTATTTTGCTGCCAGATTACTTAATCATGTGTTTCACAACATTTGGAAGCCACATGCTTTGTCAAGCAATTAAAACATCTCCGTTCAGACCTACAGAAGTAACTTTTGTGTGGTCCTGCTCTCAGATAGGAATGAATCTTTAAAGTTGTCAGAGATGCGATTTTTTTTCTTCAGATGACACGAAATGTGTGTGGGAACTTGCAGGAAGCAAATCCAGACTTAGAATCAGATCCTTTTTTTTCCATCTATACATAGAGGAGAAAGGTGACATTATAGATGCTGCTAAAAGTTAGTCCTGCTCAAGCTTGGCATGGACAATAGAACAGTGTTGTTTGTGGGTTGCTTCCACGACTTAGATATTCTTCCCATGTCAGTATAATCACTACTGGGAGGTAGCTCGATTAAGGATTACCATATCATTAATAGTATCCATGACTTTTGTTCAAAGGCTACTTGTGTAATGTTGCCTTGTGGATGAAGCCTTCTAATCCTCTGAGCTGCAGCTGTAGAGAGGGGTCTTCCTTAGAGCTGCCCACACTGACTTTGCCTGTCCCCTTGGATCAGTTCTAAAAAACAGACAGAAACAACAATCAAGTGAAAGCCAGAAAAAAAGAAACATCCATTCTACATTTCCACATTCATCCCCCAGCTTCAATCCCTGCCAATGTCTTCCATTCTTCTCCTTTATAACATCCAGATCACCACTCGGATTGTGGCCAGATTAAAAAGAGGAACAATAACATTTTAAATGTAAAGTTTGCATCTAATTTTTTTCACCTTGCATGAGAAAAAAAAAGCACATTTATCCTAATGTGTCTGAGTAATGCTCAGCCTGTAGTTTGTATCTCCTTAGATACTTTGGCAATATGTCTTGTAGAAGTCTTCTTCTTGGGTGTCTTTACAACATATCCCTATTGAACTGTTCGTGGAACTCTTCCAGTGACAATGTATACGTCACCTGCTTGTCAGAGGTAAATGGCCACATCACTGTGTATAGGGATTCTTAAATAGAACTTTACATATTTGGAGTACATATTAAAATGAGTTCAGTTCAGTTTCCAGAATCCCCATCAGACTGATTACGGCAGTGATTGCTTCTTAGATGGAAATCAGACATATATGTGGGATGGTTAGAGGAAACTGTAAGGAATATATCTGGAAGAGTTAGCTAATGAGATCAGTGTGAAAAATAATCATCTTGCGACATTATCCATAATTTCGTAGGCATGCAAACTGCATGATGAGATTTAGTAGGAGACTGTAATGTCATAGTGAGGTGCAACTGAAACATTGTTTTGTTGTTGCAGCGCTAAGAAGTAAGATGTAGAAGAGTGTTTCCATTCACCTTTGTGTATAATGCTGTCACCCTCAGCTTCTTCTCGGTGGCTGGTTTATTTAATGACATAACGCATTCCTCTGTAAATATCTTGATAGGGCGCTGTAATTCTAAACTCAGAGCCATACTGTATTTACTAAACAGAGCTCAATTATAAGACATTCAGATGAAGAGACTGAAAGATGCCTTAAAGTTTAGCATCAGCTAGTAAATATGGCTTCATTAGGTGCTGTTGCAGTTAAATTGTTATGCACACTCATCTAGACATTTGAAACCTTTGTAAATGTACCTGTTCATGCTATTTTCTTCAACATAGACATGTAGTTGCGAAAACCCTTTGTTTACACCAATCGTCTATTTATTGTAAGGCAACTAAATCCTGTTTGTTGTGAGTGTCATTATTTGGGATCTATACCGTATTTATTTGCCGCCATAGGAGCCAGCAACATGGGAGATATATATCAGGGGACGCAAATGGGAACATTCTTCTAAAACTAGGGAGCGCAAACTTTTGGAGCTGAGCCCCCCTGCCTGCTCCCCCTCGCTCTCGCACCCCCCTTACTTTATTTAGCGGCGTCAAATGACGCCGCGGGGTCACGTGACATCGTGACCCCATTGCCATGGAGACGTCACTCCACATGACACCGCATCATTTGACGCCATGTTGCCATGGCGACACGTCACAGCAACTCGTTTGAATCCCGGTAAGTGAGTTGCAGAGGTCTCACGTGATCCCCCGGCATTTCATTTAAATGCCTCGGCGAAGAGCGCGGGGTCTCTGCAACCGCCCGCACCCCCCAAAAAAATCCCGCACCCCCCAAAAAAATCCCACGCCCCCCACTTTGCGCACAGCTGCTCTAAAACAGGTGCAAATTGTGCCATTTTGACACTGCATCACTTTGTGTCAGTGTATCAAGATTCTTTGCTCCAATGTGGCTTAACTTGTGCCAGTGAGTGATTCAGGGAGTTATTAGAGTAGAAGATAGCAAAATATTATAATGATATATAAAAAATATTCAAGGACTCCATTTCCACAGGCTCAGTACCACAAGATTGGCGTAAAGCAGATGTGGTGCCTATATATAAAAAGGTAGCTAGATCACAACCGGGGAATTACAGCCCCGTAAGCCTGACTTCAATAGTGGCAAAGCTACTGGAAGGTTAAATACGGGATAATAGTAAGGAATACCTAATGGAAAACAAAATTATTAGTAATAGTCAGCATTGATTTATGAAGGATAGATCATGCCAAACTAACCTTATTTGTTTTTTTGAGCAGGTAAGTAGGAATGTAGACTAGTGTAATGCACTTGAATGTGCTTTACTTAGATTTTGCAAAGGCTTTTGATACAGTTCCACACAAGAGGCTAGTGTACAAAATAAAGCAAATTGGACTCAGTAAAAATATATGCACCTGGATTAAAAACTGGTTGAAGGACAGACAACAGAGGGTTGTCATAAATGGAACTTTTTCAGGTTGGGGTAAAGTCTTGAGTGGAGTACTGTACCTCAGGGATCAGTACTGTGACCCCTGCTTTTTAACTTGTTTATTAATGACCTTGAGGTTGGCATCAGGAGCAAAGTCTCCATCTTTGCTGATGATACTAAATTGTGTAAGGTAGCAGAATCAGAGCAGGATGTAATTTCTCTCCAGAAGGACTCGGAAAGACTGGAAACTTGGGTAGGTAAATGGCAGATGAGGTTTAATACAGATAAATGTAAGGTTAGGCATTTGGGAAGCTAGAATAAACAGGTGACTTACAAATTAAATGGGGATAAATTAAAGGAATCCTTCATGAAGAAGGATTTAGGAGTGCTTTTAGACAGCAGGCTTAGCAATAGTGCCCAATGTCATGCAGTAGCTGCAAAGGCAAACAAGATCTTATCTTGCATTAAACAGCATTAGTAAGACCGCACCTTGGATATGGAGTACAATTTGGGGCACCACTCCTTAGAAAAGACATTATGGAACTAGGGAGAGTGCAAAAAAGAGCCACCAAATTAACAAAGGAGATGGACAATCTAACTTATGAGGAGAGGCTAGCTAAATTAGATTTATTTACATTAGAAAAGAGGCGTGTAAGAGGGGATATGATAACTATATACAAATATATTCGGGGACAGTACAGGGAGCTTTCAAAAAGGCTATTCATTCCAAGATCAGTACAAAGGACTCGGGTCATCACTTAAATTTGGAGGAAAGGAGATTTCACCAGCAACAAAGGAAAGGGCTCTTTACAGTAATGGCAGTTAAAATGTGGAATTCATTACCCATGGAGACTGTGATGGCAGATACAATAGATTTGTTCAAATAAAGGTTGGACTTCTTTTTAGAAGGAAAGGTATACAGGGTGTGACAAACGCCCCTCTTTTGTAGTGCTGACGTCTGTCTGGGTTCTTCCCGACACAGTCTTCTAGGGTTATTTAATACAAAAACAGGATCATGCAAAGTATTATGCTGCTTAACTCAGGCTTCTGCCTGCTTTATTTTCATCCAAGTAAGGTACTGCAGCTTTAACATGTGTAGGTTAGAGGTACTCAGATACTTTCATTCAGCAGTTCACTCATTTCATTGTTACAATATTTCCCACACTGTTATTTCAAGTAAAAAGAAACCAAACTATATAAACAAAATCCTATCCCTTTCAGGGATCTAACTACACATCAAAATCAGTCTCTCTAACAGCTGCTGGCCAACTAAACTGGTTCCCCAGCTTAAAACAATGCTCTCTCATTTAGGGACACAAGATACAGCACAGTCTTTTAGCAACAGCAGTAACCATTTGTTTTGTCTTATCTGTTCGTGGAGTCCAGGCAAATCCTCTGGTACTGTGATACGTGGAGAGGCCGTCAACCTCGATACTGGATGCAGGGGAGCAGCGACACCCCCAGCCCCCAGGCTCCAAGGAGAGAGAGTCAAATGCAAAACCTCTCTGCTCTAAATACCTGTGCATGTGATTAAAAGAGCAGGTGAGGGAGAACTAGAGCCATTGTAATCTGTGGTCTGGATTTTCCATCCAGCTGCCTGAGTTAATGGGAAGCTGTGGAACGGATCATTTTTAGCTATTCCTGCACTTTCTGCTCTAAAATGGGGCAGAAAGCTGCCTAACATCTTTGGACTATGTCACATATCCCCCTCCCCAGCTCACACCTACTGGGGTGAGCGGCCATGGACCTCACTGGGGTGAGCGTCCTACCTGAAATGCTTGAGCTAACTGCTCAGTACAACATTAAGTATTTACATGACACGAATATGAACTTCATTATAAATTTACCAACCGAAAAGGGCATTTTTTTTTTTTTTCCCATATTTTAAGCTACCAATATTTTTTCTCTTATACTACAGCCTTGTAATCTTAAGGGCCATCAACCCTGTATATTAATTTGTAGTTTAGCTACATTTTCAACACAGAGAACCAATATAACATTGTAATATTGACAAAATGCTTATTTGCATAGTTAAGTGTCCGTGACATAGTCCACACGTGTAATAAAAAAAATAAATCGGTCAGTTCCCCCAAACATATTTTTTTTTTTTTTTTTTTTTTTGACTTCCAGTCTCTTGCATCCTTTGACTTTATTTCATAGTCCGCTGCAACCTGCAAATGACTGGACTGTTTCTTTAGCTTCTGATGAGACCCTTGGACCGGATTCTCCTTGGCTCCACAGTGTGGTCCAGATTGGTGAGATATGGAACTATTCCGGCGCCGTGTTAACCTTCGTTGTTTTTTCTTTTCAATCTTTGATTTCCCTTTTGTGGCCATTACCAGGCCTTTGGGTTTTGGAGACCTAGTTGCCTCTGTACAAACGTAGTCCATATTAACCATGTCATCAGGATCTGTCAACAAGTTTGTTTTTTCAGGAACTGCAACCCACTTGGCTAAAACATCTTCTGTGTTGTCCTGGGTGTGTCCACTAGTTTGATAATCTTCTGGACAACGTAAATGAAATTGAGGATCTGGATTTTTGAATCCCAGATCAGGGAGTATATTCTCAGGAGGGTGCCTATCTGTTTCTGGAATAACAGCAGCACAATCAAAGTCAATTCTTTCTCCTTCCTCTTTGTCCTCAGTGAGGGCATTGAGTTTACTTTCCCTGGTCTCCTTTTGTGACCGTGTCTCTTTTAGCCTTGGAATCTCTTTCTCCAACTTCATCTTTATAGCAAATCGTAATATTGCAACAGCATTGAAGATACACGTATAGGAACGTACAGCTTGCTTGGTTAGGAGGTAGGATTGATAGCCCGACTGAACCACTTTAGCCGCTTCTCCCATGTCCGTCATCTGTTTCAGAGCGAGGTTTAACTCGGTTTCATTTTCTCTATTCTTGACCTGCAGCTGCAGGTGCTCCTTCCGGGTCTTGTCCAGCTCCAGCTGCAGCCGGGCCCCCTCATTTGCCGTGTGGTCCAGCTGCTTGTAGATATCGGCCATCTCGCTTTTATAGCGCAGTGTCAGGCAAACCACCTGACGGACGGACACCTCCTCTCTCTTGGCGCACTGTATCTCGCGCTCAGCCATCTGCTTCTGCAGCTCTTCAACCTGATCGTGCCAGACCTCCCTCAGGGTCTTCACCTCTTTCTGGTGCTTGCTCTGGGTTTGCATCAGCGCCTCCATTTTTTGGAGCTCTGCAGTTTGTGTCGCCTGGATCGCCGCTGATTCTGTATTCTGCAGTGCTTCCTGCATTTCTAACTTTTCCTGAATCAATTGCTTCTCCACTTTTCCTGCTTGGTGAAGCTTCTCATCACTTTCACTGATCTGGTCAGTCAAGTCTGAATTTTTCTGTGTCAGACTTACATTCTCTCTTTTTACAGTCTCTAAATTACTCAGGGTATTCTCATAGGTTTTCTTCAATGTACACAGCTCTGTGCTGCGAGCGTAGACCTCATGGCGTGAGAGTTCCAGCTCTGCTTTAAGCGCGCTAGCCTCTTGCCGAGAAACCCCCAACTCTGTGATGAAGTTTTGCACATCTTTCTGGGACATCTCATAGCATAGTTTCCAGTCAGTTCTTGTTTTCTTTGATTCGCTTGGCTCTCTGCCTATGGTGGTAGCAGTAGCCTTTGTCATCTCTAGGCGTGTCGTCATTCCTGGGACGATTGCGCCAGGCCCTATGGGCTGTTGCTCATCTCGGCGCCTTTCTGACGCATGTCCTGACAGCGCAGGTTCAAGTGGCTCGGTCACTTCCCCTGTGACTTGAGGAACAGTTTTCTTTCTTTTTGCTTTATTAGCTCCAGAGATATCAGTGGTCCTGGGCACACACTCACTGTTATCAGCTTCCACATCTTGCTTGCACTCACAGGGCGTTGCTTGCTTTTGCAGCTGTTTGTCTTTGAAAATTTTGGGGCACACATCTTCCATGTGACCTACTTCACGACAGGCCCAGCATACTAAATTCATCTGTAGGTACGGCTCTCCTCGATACTGGATGCAGGGGAGCAGCGACACCCCCAGCCCCCAGGCTCCAAGGAGAGAGAGTCAAATGCAAAACCTCTCTGCTCTAAATACCTGTGCATGTGATTAAAAGAGCAGGTGAGGGAGAACTAGAGCCATTGTAATCTGTGGTCTGGATTTTCCATCCAGCTGCCTGAGTTAATGGGAAGCTGTGGAACGGATCATTTTTAGCTATTCCTGCACTTTCTGCTCTAAAATGGGGCAGAAAGCTGCCTAACATCTTTGGACTATGTCACAAGGGATATACCAAATAAGTAAACATAGGAAGGATGTTGATCCAGGGAGTAATCTGATTGCCTATTCTTGTAGTCAGGAATGAATTTATTTTTCCCCTTATGAGATATCATTGGATGATATATCACTGGGGTTTTTTGTTTGCCTCTTTCTGGATCAATATACTGTAAGTAGAAATATAGAATAAAGTATCTGTTGTCTAATTTTAGCATAGGTTGAACTTGATGGTCTTTTTTCAACCTCATCTACTATGTAACAATGTAACTATGTAAAATATGCATCTACAAATAGTGCAGTCTGTGCATTAATAAATCTGTCAAGTTTGAAGTGCTGTTAAACTCTGCTCCCGAGCGAACTGTGCCAAAAACAAGATTAGCAGGATTCGCACATATGCCACTGGTGCAAACTGACATACATGAAGTATTTTTGTGGAACAAACTGCACCATCATTGCACTGCAATGAAAACTGACCTCTGCTGCTGGGTAGGAGTTCGTAGTTTACACTGTGACATATTTGTCTCTGTGTATCAAAGCAGAAGTATCAGTAGTAAAATCTTTCAATGCAAATAGCACCGAACAACACCTACGTCAGGCTGCGTCTATGTAGCATTCTTAGTTAAGACATTTATGTGCATAATCTGTGTTCATCTGCGACGAGATGAGGGATTTATGGAGTGTGTGTGGGGAGTTACGGTGGAGCAACATTTGCATATTGGTGCACGTGTATGTATTCAGAAAGCTTGTGCTCCTTTTCTTGGCGGTTTTCCGAGTGGGTTTTCTCTGTCTTTTTTTTTTGTAGTGCAGAATATTAGCACAGCTTGCACCAAATTTGACAACAGCAGAAATACCCTTAATAAATATGTCGCGTTTCAGACCAGTGCAGACCACTTTCCTGATACCTGAACCCCAATGTCCTAGTGTAATTAGCATAGGCTTAACCCCATATTAAATTAACGCTGCTTTGCGTTACCTTAACCCGATGCACGTTATGCCTGTCTTCCCTAAAGGTGGCTTAGTTCCCTCCAGACCCTGAAATATGGGTTTTTCTGGAGAGGAGAGGGTAGGAGAGAGAGGGTAGGAGAGACAGCCGGAAGGGGTGGGGGGAGAGCATGGGGAGAGAGCGAGGGGGGAGAAGGAGAGAGAGGGAGAGAAGAGGAGGAGAGCGAGAGGGGGGAGAAGGAGAGAGAGTGTAGGAGAGACAGCGAAAAGGGGTCGGGGGAGAGCATGGGGAGAGAGCGAGAGCGAGGGGGGAGAAGGAGAGAGAGGGAGAGAAGAGGAGGAGAGCGAGAGGGGGGAGAGAAGAAGAAGAGGAGAGGGAGATAAGGGGAGAGAGGGACAGGAGAGAGAGAGATAGGGAGAGATAGAGGGGGGTGGGGAAGTCTTCTTTTACTAGAGTCCCAAGTGCTATATACTGTATATATCCAATCAAACAACATGTGAAGAGACACCTGTGAGCAGAAAGAAGAACACTTGAGATACCTGGGATATATGTAAATAAGAGTTGTTACGAACCCCACACCTGTGTTCAGTACATGAGACTGCGCATGTGAGAGGGTCAAAACCTCCAGCTCTACAGTTGACTCACTCACCTTCCCACAGGGCACTAATAATGAGCAATAACTACCCAAACATCATCACACTACTCTCAATTACGCTGCCACCACCAAGAATAATTGCAGGTCTTACCCTGAGTAATCAATAGTCTCCTGTCTACTAGAAGGAAGATTTAATTAACACAAAAACCCAATGTAGAAAAATGTTTCAAAAATGCGGTTAACCTCTTCAAAAAGGTACTAGATTCAATTAGAACCCAAAGACAGTACTGTACTTATTACAATTTAGATTTAATATATGAAAAGTGTACAGTGCTTGTTTACAGAAAAGGAATGTTACAAAAACATACAATATATAAATGCAGACAGTTTAATAAAATAAAACAATAAAACAATAAAACAGAGAGCCTTCACGTTACCAATGAACAGTATTAGATTCCTTCAAAGAGGTCTCGAAGATATGAGAACTCACGTGTCATGGATATATCACCTCTCTGTGGTGAATTCATATGAATTTGCCGAAGGTGTAGATATCACTTTTGCTAACACATCTTCTATTTTTGAAGGGGAGCACACATACACACAACTATCTGAGATATGCAACTCATATACCTTGTCATGTTTACTGTTAGTGAAAATCATTATTTTGGCCCATCACAAATCAATAGTTTTTATCCTTGTGAATTACACCTGATTTTATTATCATACATTTATAAATCTGTAAGGAAATGGAGAGTACCCTCTCTGTCACCTTCTGTCTGTAAACACAATCGTCTCAGGAAATGGTTAAGATGCCTTTGACGATGCAATGTCAGATCAGGTCAAATCTGTGGTACATCTGTACACTGTCACCCAGGGCCTCCGACAGGGGGGGAGAGCAGGGACAAGTGTCCCAAGCCGGCGGTTGCGGGGGGGCCCGGCCGGCCCGACTTCTCCGTCTTTAGTTAATAGAAAAACAGTGATTCTTTCTAGTGTTCAACTGATGCATGAAGCGCATCACACTGTACATCCCTTCCGTTCGTGTACTAAGGGACTTTGAGGCACGTTTGCCCTGCGTGTGTCAGCTTGTGAATAGTGCAGTGTCACTGAGAGGCGTGAGGGAGGATTTAAGTGAGACGCATTTTTAGAATTTGTAACAAATTTAGCAACTCTGTCTCTTTTTTCCCCGTTTCAGACTGGTGTAAACATTTCTGGCTAACAAGCTTTTTTCCAGTCCAAGAAGCAGGATCTCTCTAAAATAATGTGAAAATAGTGATTCTTGATTTTTGTGGGGGGAAAACAACACAACACACTAAAAACACTTATGGTAAACTATTCGTGACACCTCCTCTCGGGTTTTAAGATCACCCATCCCACTTTTAAATAGCAGGTCCAGTTACGCACCTGTGAATGACCAAACGATTGAGACATTTCTCCCTCTATAGCAGAGGTAAAGAGAACATTTGCTGAGCATGTTACGTCCTGTACTAAGGATATATACATTGGCATGATTACAGGCTAAAAATGCTTTGGCTAAATAATTTAACTAAAGTACCCTTAGAAATTTGAAAAAAACGATAGGTAAATATCTTTTTGCCTTTTGTTGTATACATTATGTCACAATCCCAGTAGCCCTCCTTTTGACACAAACATATATTGTGTTGTGGGTTTCAGTTGTAAGCTTACAGGGGTTGTGATGGCTGAAACTATTAAACATACCTGATGTTCCATCCGGTCCAAAGGGGGACTGCACCTCAATATAGCAGGGCATCAATGCATACTTTTCAGTGCCCTAATAAGTAAGCCTCTCAATGTGCAGCGATGCTGCTCTCCTCTTGCGCCTGGAAGATTTCAATTCCATTGATCTGAATGGGACTGAAAACTTCTTGAGTAAGGGGAAGACGGCTGCACACCATATGGAACAGTGGCTGTAGCCCCCAAAGAATATGAGAATTGGAGTAACTGCAATATCCAGCAGCTTTAGGGCAACTGTTTCCGATTGATGGCATGTTGAGTAAACATAAGCTATTTACAGATCTGAGCACTGTGGGCTAGGTTGTATATAGAGCTCAATATATTAGTTATTCATCTATTAGGCTTTTTATTATATTTGACATGCCCCTCACATTCCCCAAATTCAAAACACATTACACTATATAAAATAATAATAATAAATAATAGCATGTTCTTGTATAGCGCTGCTAGTTTTACGTAGCGATTTAAAGAGTCAGGTCCCTGGCCCAAGGAGCTTACAATCTATGTATGTGGTGCCTGAGGCACAGGGAGGATAAAGTGACTTTCCCAAGGTCACAAGGAGCCGACATCGGAATTGAACCTGCTTCAAACTCAGTGCCAATCAGTGTCTTTACTCACTGAGCCGCCCCTTCTCACTCCTTAGGATATAAAAGTATACAATATATCATATGATTATATCATTTTCTTGCAATGAGGCAACATAGGATAAATAGGATAAACAAAATCCTTACTGGATGAAAAAAATCCAATGATGTGGGAACAATGAATATTCGTTATTGATTTTTTTTTTTTTTATCTCATTAAGCTGTGTATTTCTAAAATGGAATCAGTTTCCAGTTGGAATATGTAGCTGCATCAGAAACCTTTTCCAAGAGTCGTGTTAAGGAGGAACAGCAGGATTTTCCAATGAAAAGGCTTCATGAGGAAATCATCGGGCTATCAGTCTCAGCCTCATCCTGACTCCTGTTGAGTTCTTGTGTTTATTGTCCTTTAGGGTCACGTGCTACATGGAGTCCCCACTGAGGTTCTCGATCCCATGTCAGCATCAGAGTGCTCATCCCTTGTCCTGTTCAGTGACAAATGGCCTTCAGTGAAGTCCCTCCATCCTAGGACCAAAGCAATGTGGCCTTTTGAGTGCAAAGAGGGGTCAGCAGTGCATTGGCACTCAAGAGGTTAATGGCAGTCACATGTTTAGTTGGTCAAATATTGGACACCTAAATATTTGTAAATAGTTTTTCACATTTTTACCATTCCCGTGGCTAAAGGAGCGATCCAAGCCACTTGTTATTTTCTTATTTTTGTGACATATGATTGAGGCAGGGGGTCTCCAGAGCTGAACCCCGTTAATTTCAGTTGCGGGAACCACCTGCTTCCCAAGATACAGACCTCTAAAGGGGGTGCCGGTATGTCAGCCAAGTTTAAAGCTCCCGCATCACGCGGGCCAATAAGAAGCCGAACCTGATGATGTCACGGCTTCCTATTGGCCCGCATGGCGCGGGAGTTTTGAAACTCCACCATTACAGGAACCATGGTTGCCGAGTGGAGCGATTACCAGCATCCCTAAGGAGGTCTGTATCTCTAGAAGCAGGGGTCCCAAGAGCAGAAATTCACGAGGTTCAGCTCCGGAGACCCCCAGATTCAATCCTATGTTAAAAAAAATTTTACCAATAAAATTCCCGCTTTAATATATTATTTGGTTAGTCAGAACTTTTTATCCTTGTTATGTCAAACAGATAAATATAAGTCCAACTGACCCGAAAAAAGGGAAACATTTTTTCTCTTTCCAAAGGATATAAATAAGTCATGTTTATAAGGAAGCCAATTACACTGTTAAGTTGTTTAAATATGTCACGCGTCACGTGACCGGGAGATTTAAATGCGCCTGTAACTCGGGAAGCAGGGGTCCCCAAGGCTGAAATGAATGCAGTTCAGCTCAGAAGACCCCCTGCTACAATACTCTGTTATTAAAATTGACATTAGCACTGCACGATCGCATGTAAGAGCCGTGCATGGAGACGCAGCGTCTCCGTGCAGCTCTTCCAGGCTGCAGTTGAAGCAAACAGTTTAAGTGCGATAAGTCTTGGGAAAAAAAACAAGTAGTACGATGTTGCATTTTTTTTAACTGAACTTTAAAAAATTGGGATTTTTCTTAGTGATTACCGTTTTGACAATCATTATTTTTATAGTGCGGTAAGAACATGCAAAATTGCTCGGCAATGCACTAAACTTTAATAAGTTTAATGAATAAGCCCCTTAATGTTACTTTATTGAGTTTAGAAGATACATGTTAATGCAGGGGTGCACAAAGTTTTTAACTTGCGCCCCCCCTGCCTGCTCAGCTCCCGGCTCACGCTCCCCCCTCCTCCTCGGCTCCAGCGTCAAATGATGTCGCAGGGTCATGGGACGTCTCGTTGCCATTGGCGACGCGTTGCCGAAGATAATGTAGGAGAAGCTGCAGCGTCTCGCGCGATCCCCCCGGCATTTAGTTTAAATGCCTTGGGGGAGAGCGTGGGACCTCTGTAGCTGCCGCGCCCCCCTGGAAAGTCTCCCGCCCCCCCTGGGGGGCACAACCCTCCCACTTTGCGCACCCCTGTGTTAAGGTATAACGTGACGGTAACTTACATGTGGGATGTGGGAACATATACAAAACAATAGCTCACTGTCTCCCGTCCAAGTCTGTCCCGATAACTGCCGTCAAGGCCTCTGACGGGTGCTAAGAGCCCTGAAGTCTGCACCTGACTTCCAGCATCGACCAGCTGGGCCCTCTTCCTCCCCCATCAATCAGTCATTACCCTGCTCAACAGCTCATTCCCTCCAGCCCCCCATGCCTAACAGTTTGGTTGTTGCCCCTCCCCGCTCAAAGACACAGAGGCCTATGTCCTTGGCCATGGTGAAGCTGTTGGTGAGCCAGTGACTCACTGCCGTCCCATGCTGTCTCTGTACTGGCACTATGCTGTGATTAGGATTATCTATTCTGGGACCGGACATATCTCCCCCCATGCACTTGTCAGAGGAACGCACCATGCAGAGGAGTGACAGGAATTCATGGCAGCTAACGGGATGACTTGAACGGCCCGCAGGACTAAAGTATTGTTGTGTTGATGTTGCCACATCACACACAAACGTTTATGGGTGTTTTCTTACTGTTCTTTTATTTCCACTTGCGTTATCATTAAACGTCTCTGCACTATGGAGGGCTCTTTCTGCGCTTTTATGTTTCAGACGTTTAGTTCACTTATTAAATGTTTTGCACAGGTCCTCTTGCACTGCCATTTTTTTTTAACTTCAGCCCTGATAACCAAGCACTGGAATCTTCTGTGAGATATGAGCTTCCAAACAGCTCCTAACATGAACATCAGGTCATGTACTGTATGTTGCATGATATTTGTTTTTGTGCTTTTTGCACTCAGCCTTTCGGGCCTAAATGGAAAAAGCTATTAAACATATCTTAAAACAGGTAGTAACTGCTAAAAATGGCATTCGGCGTGTTATAATAATAATTGTTTGTACTTGCATAGCGCTGCTAGTTTTACGTAGCGCTTTACAGAGACATTTTGCAGACACAGTCCCTGCCCATACAATCTATGTTTTTGGTGTCTCAGGCACATGGGGATAAAGTGACTTGCCCAAGGCCGACACCGGGAATTGAACCAGTTTCCCCCTTCTTTAAACTCATAGGGGGTTATGCACTAAGCAGTGATAAGTGGGTTTTCTGGGTGCTATGCTCAAAGCAGTGAAAAGTGCTTTTAAGTGAGATAACTGCCATTATAGCGTGATACTGCCTGCTGTGAGATTCACAAAGCAGTGATAACACTGCAGTATCGTGCTATAATGGCTACTTAAAAGCACTTATCACTGCTTTGTGAATCTCATAGCAGACAGTATCGTGCTAGAAAGGCATTTATCTCACTTAAAAGACTTATCACTGCTTTGTGAATCTCACAGCAGGCAATATCACGCTATAATAGCTTTTTATCTCACTTAAAAGCACTTATCACTGCTTAGTACATAACCCCCAGTGTCTTTACTCACTCATTTTTGAAGCACCATGTTACCAGAATAAACTTCAAAGGAGGCAATCCCGCATAGCTGGCCAAAATACAACCTTTTGTACTGAATATAATAATTTAATTGGCTTCCTTAAATAAATGTAACTGTGCTAGAAGAAAATATTTGGCTGCTTGTGTTCCTTTTTTTTTTTTTAAACATCTGTTTGAAGCAGGGGTCTGCGGAGCTGAACCTCATTACTTTCAGCTGTGGGGACATCCTGAGATACTTATTTCCGAAGGGGGTGCCAGTATCTCGCCACAGTTTAAAGCTCCCGCATCATATGGGCCAATAGGAAGCCGCACAGGATGACGTCACAGATTCCTATTGGCCCGCAGGATACGGGAGCTTTGAAACGCTACCGTTACATGAACCCAGCTAGCAAGCCGGAGTTGCTACCGCTCCCCCTTACAGAGGGTAAGTATCTCTGGAAGCAGGGGTCCCCGGAGCTGAAATTAATAGGGTTCAGCTCTGGAGACACCCCCTGCTTCAATCCAAAGTTTGCAAATGGAAATAAAAATGGGGAGAAACACAGCTGCTTGGATAGCCGCTTTAAGACAGTTTGACTGCTTTAAATAGTGCTGCGTTAAATTTGTACTGCTGTTAGAGTTAATGATATGCAAAAGAGTTAACAGGAAATTAATGTTGGGTTATTTAGGCCTTACCTTGTTTTCACATATAATTAGCTTGGTGGATATACGTTATTCAGGGAAAATAGCGTCCATTATGAATTTAGATAACCTAACGTTATTTGCGCTGATTTAATGGAGCTCAGTGTATCTGGGGGCGGGACGCCAGGTGTCCGGTATTGACCTGTACTGTCCTGTATTTGGACACTCTGTCCAGTCTCTGAGTGTCTGTCTCTGTGTATTTGTTCTGGTGTGTGTGTGTGTGTTTCTGTGGTTGTTCTGTGGGGGGAGAAAAAAATAAAGGGATTGGGGGGGAGAGAAAATGAAAGGGATAGGGGGAGAGAAAAGGTGAGGGATGGGAGGGAGAGAAAATGAGGGATGGGGGAGGGAAAATGAGAGGGGTGGTGGGGAGAGAAAATGAGAGGGATGGTGGGGAGAGAAAATGAGAGGGATGGTGGGGAGAGAAAATGAGAGGGATGGTGGGGAGAGAAAATGAGAGGGATGGGGGAGAGAAAATGAGAGGATGGTGGGGAGAGAAAATTAGAAAGATGGGGGGGAGAGAAAATGAGAGGGATGGTGGGGAGAGAAAATGAGAGGGATGGGGAGAGAAAATTAGAGGAATGGGGGTGAGAGAAAATGAGAGGGATGGTGGGGAGAGAAAATGAGAGGGATGGGGGTGAGAGAAAATGAGAGGGATGGTGGGGAGAGAAAATGAGAGGGATGGTGGGGAGAGAAAATGAGAGGGTTGGTGGGGAGAGAAAATGAGAGGGATGGTGGGGAGAGAAAATGAGAGGGATGGTGGGGAGAGAAAATGAGAGGGATGGGGGTGAGAGAAAATGAGAGGGATGGTGGGGAGAGAAAATGAGAGGGTTGGTGGGGAGAGAAAATGAGAGGGTTGGTGGGGAGAGAAAATGAGAGGGTTGGTGGGGAGAGAAAATGAGAGGGATGGGGGGCGAGAATGAGAGGTGGGGGGAGGTGATAGAAGATGTGGGGGGAGGTGGGTGAGAGTATGACTGCAGGTGTGTTATTTATAAATGATCTGACTGTTGCGTCATTTATTCTAAATTTCTCTCCAGGTGCACATCAATTTGTACCATTTCATATTCTATTTCGTAAAAACATTTCGGGGAGGGCGCTTCGTCCCCAGACTTTTTTTTTTTAACGAAATAGAATATAAAATGGTGCAAATTCGTGCATACCTGGAGAGAAATTTAGAAAAATGACATACCGGTCAATTATTATAGTTCCGACACTGGCACTGATGTGGTAATGTGAGGCTGGTAATGTAATGTTACCACTTGTTACTGTAGGTAAAAATGGGAAAACAAAGAGCTTTTACAAATATTTAAGTATATACTTCTATCTAGAATATGACGTAGGCACTAAAAACAGTATTTAATATGTCATTGAGTTGAAGCCAAGTTTTTTAATCCACAGAAAGTCTAAAAAGACAGCCATATTTTTCTGTCTTTGATACAGTATACAAAACAAAGGCAGTAACAAATGTTTAACATGATTTCTCTTTGCTCTTTATCCCATTTAATAGCATACAGATTATTTCCCTTATTTAACGTACATTTTGTAATTTAGTTTGTGGTTAAATTATTTTCACAATTTGTAGCATAACAGCAACATATACCATGTACAAAAGAAATTTTTTAAAGAAAATAATTCCGCATGAAATACAAATTTGCAGCCTAGAAATCGGCAAGGTTTGATAAAGAAATTGGCTAAAGCATCGTCACTATGCAAGGTCACCTTGCCCTTCACTTACTGCCATTTATGGTAGGTGCTGTGTAATTTGTGTAATTCTGGCGAAATTGGTGTCAATCTGGCAACATTTTGCAAATTCTCAAGAAATATGGAGTTTTGTGAAAATTTAGCAATTTTTTTTTTAAAACTGACAGAAAATTTTGCTTATCTCCCGTCTTGAAGCCGTTTATAGAAAATATGATGATTACGATGGTCGGTTTTGGAAGGCTGAAAAATCTTATTTTCCAGCATTATGCCTCAAAGCCAGCAAGGAAAAAAAGGAAGAGGAGACCTACGCAAATGGTTCTGCAAATAATTCAGTCCCTTAAATGCAAACGGTTTCACCTCCACTTCATATTTAAAAACTCAATTAGTGGATAATTCACATCTGTAGCATCACGGAAGTTTCATTCTCCAGAGGGACATCTGGAACCTCCTCATTTTATTATTTTTATTTGACAGATTTTCATTGCATTAAAAGCCCTGTACGCAATCCCTGGTGATCTTCTGCAATCACTTGTCTTTTGCAGTGCGCCTTCGCTTTAAGATCATTCAGGCGTTTCGGACACCATGCATCTAAAAACATTGCTGGGTATACAGCATAAAATACTGCTGCTAAATCTTACCATCCCTATAGATGTCGAAATACAAATATTATACTTTATTTCACCACGCTGATGGGATCAGTCATTAATTTGTTAATGTAACCTTGTTTCATAAAGAAATCAAAGGTCACTAGCAACCTGAGCTTGACAGGATACTTTTCTGTCTGTTAAACCAACTAGGGATTATTCACGTATTGACATAAGCATTCATTTGCTAATTTGCTGGGCACTAAACAGCTAAGACCCTAATGGGCTACCCCGCCCCCCCCCCCCCCCCCCCCCCACACACACACACACACACACACACACACACACACACACACACACACACACACACACACACACTCTGTATCCTGTGCATCTATTTAGAACACATATGTTTTCCCCTCCTCCGCAGGCTTGCTAAAGGGCAATGTTTTGATCGCCTTTAGGATAAGAATGAGTTAAATGGACCAACATTTTAGCCTTGGCTCTAAAAACCGCCTCTTTTCAGAGTCCCCTCAGCACCTGCAGCAACTGGGACATTTGCACATACATAAATAAATAAATTAACAATGAATAAATAATTTAATCCAGCCACACAATGTCACCTTACAGATTTGATCCTTTGCTTCTGCCTGTGCGTTTGTCGATTTCCTAATTCTTTTTGATAAAGTCCTCAGATACTTTGTGACCGTCAGGCAAATTTTGGTATTGTTTTCGCTTGATTAGTTCTGTATGACCTGAGGTCGCCCTTTAAAATCCACATCTCTCAGTCCAGACTTGGAAAGGCCTCCTGGATTTTAAAAGGGATGCAAAGTGCCTGCCATTTCTCCGGACAAAAGCTTGGAAGGTCTGCAGCATTTAGCCTTTTTAAGGCGACCGTTTTGCTCGGTGAAGCGCAAATAAAACTCATTAGGCGGCACCTTTATTTCTCTCCCTAATATGTCACGTTGGCCTGTGGTGCCGGCTGCAGAAATGTAGCTTCAGCACTGTACACTTCATATATTACACCCTCTACTGTTATTCAAAGCGGTTTAACAGGTGTTTTGTGACTCACTTCCTTCTGGTGGGTGGACAACAAAAATGGCCGGCCGATGGTCTGCAAGTATTGTACATGTTAACGCCGGGAACCTGGAAAATAAAATCAACCAAAACAGAACATAAAAGGAGTTACCGAGCAAATGGACTCCTGCTCTAATACCGTCTTCACATTCAAAGTTACTCATTGTACATCATTTTAAAGACACAACCACCATTCAGTGCGCTGGATATTCCTCCCATTTGTGCACGTACATTACGGAAATCATATTACTGATAGAAAGCTTTCTCTCTTGTATTTTCAGGAGAGGAGTGCCAAGTCTTTTTGACGAGAAGTCTGTAAGAAGCTCTGTGAGTGAGCTGGACTCCCATGGACATGAGAGAACTCCAGGACAAGTACCTACATATATTTCCTTTTTAATTTCAGTACGGATTAAATGAGTGTTGTTTTCAAGTACTTGACTCTACCGCACTGCCAGAGATCGGTATCCTAATTAACAATAATGGTGGTTCTCAAAACCCTTCTTGGAGACCCCTGCCCATACAGGACAATTTAGTTTAGAATTAAGTGTAACCCCCTTTCCATATGCCTAAAGGAAACTGCAGGCGACTACGCATGCTGCTGTACCTGTTGCTCACAGGAGGCCTGAGCCTCCGCTTCTGGGAGACTGGGGTGAGCTCTCTCTCTCTTAGTGCAGAGCCTTCGCCTATGAGGGATCCCAGCGTTGGCGGGATGACTCCTCATAGGAACCAATACAACCAGTAATAACTATATCACACCAGATATGTATAACTCGTCTTTACTGCGATCCCACAGTATGCAAACAATACAATACACACAATACAATAACACAATAATACAGTACCACAAACCCCCGTGTGTTTGCCCCAAAGTACTGAGGGTGCCTGGGGCACCTAAAACACCCGGTGTCCGCAGACCAATCCCCACCCCAAATGTGAGGTAGTGCTACGCCCCTGTGAAGTGGTGGTACACGGTGGGTACCTTCCTGGTTAAGGGCCGAACCAGGGAATACTTGGGAAGCGGTGTTCGATCTGGTCCCACGCAGCGGGGCCTCCAACATAAATCCCCTCAACCTTATCCAGGGCGTGGTCTGTGGTGCAATCTCCAGCAGGATGATCCTTCTCCTGTGCTGCCACGTGCAGCCTGGTCCCAGGCCGCAGTCTGCCGTGGAACGTCCGTCCACCGGCACGGTAGTGCGGATGTGATTCTAATAGGAGGGTCCCTATCTAGGCCTTCCCTACAACTCCACTCTTTGGGGAGATCGGGGCCTAACTGGGGCCTTAGGGCAGAGTTCTGGCCTAGTCCACGGGCTTACTGGCTCCCTGGACGCGTCCGTCCTCTCTGCCAGCTCCTACAAATCTGCCCGCGTGTTTCCTGTCCCGTGGAGGATATCAGGAGTCTCTCTAATGGCCGCTTTCTCCTGATTGGTTAAAGCGGCCCATGTGACACACCCAAGACTTCTGGGAAATGTAGTCCCGAAATGCCACGATGGCCACCACCACTCTTCCCGATCGCGCGGAGCTCTGCCAGCTAAACAGCTGATCAGTCCCCTGCACTGAAGGCGAGGTAGGGGACCCTGCTATATAAGTTATTGCAGTTTTTTATATGAATCCGATACTGGTCAGTTGGTCCAATAACTTGAGAGGGTTTAGGAGAGGTTGGAGAACCATTCTACATCAAACTGTCCAATCATACCTACTTATAAGAGACAATCTCTGATAATTCTACAGTAGTTTATCACCAAGTTCCACACAATCTATGCATTACATTTACAGAGCACACAGTAGTACGTAGCGAGGAACAGCTGCTCTATTAAGTCTGATTTTTGTTAAACTTTTCAGAACATATCATACAGACTTTTCTTAGAGCTGCACAGGATCACAGTGTAGAAACAGTTCGATTTCAGCAGCAATTTCAATGTGACAGTGATTATGATAGTAAAGCACTTGTTTGAAAATTGAAAATGCGTGCTAACAAAATGCATTTAGATTAGTATTTTTCAAGGTCAGACATTTGGTGTGTTTCACAATTAAATACATGATTAGGATGAAAAACGGAAATGAAAACTATTTTCGTAAAAACAAATTATTTTGTATTGGGACTGCATCTTTAAATTAAAGTACTGCATCGTTGTATTATAAAGTAAATAAGCACTATATACAGTTCCATGATGTGCTAGAATCATCTCCCTGGCCATTTTTAATAAAACATTATTGTAATAAAAAAATCTTTTTTTTTAAAGGCGCTACCCTTTTCTTTTTCTTCGACTCACCGCCCCCTTTTTTTGTACATGTATGGGAAGCAGGGGTTCTAGAGCTGAGTGACGCTATTTCAATCTTTAGGGACCCTCTGGTACACGTGATGCTTACAGCTGAAGGTAGCACCGGTACCGTTCCCTACAGATGAAATAAAATGCCGGTTTAAATATCTCACACGTTGCACAGGCCAATAGGAAGCCTATATTGCAATGGAATGTATCAAATCTGTGTCTCTGCTACTCAATTGTTTCCTTTTATTTGTGGGAGGGAGGGGGGGGAACAAGCAGTCTGAGGTGGAGAAAACTTTTCTCCTTAACAATATGCACCAGATGTAAGAAGCTTGACAAACAAATGTGTTACATATGCTGTAACCAGGAGAAGAAAAATAAATGTAGCATTGTGCCAAAACACCATTGTATTTGTGTTAATGCATGTCCCCCTAACTATATCATAAAACCAAGCAGCAAGCAAGCACATAAATTCCACCTATGGAGTATGTGACTGTATAGCGTCCACGCCGCTCACAACAAAAGACACCTGTAAGAATACAGGTGGGCGTTAATACCATTATGTCTGCATTCGCCGCATGTGAAAAAGGGACGGGGCTAATGCTTTATTGCGGGCAGTAACATCTGCTACATCTGTACATTATTCATCTTTATTTTTTTCTTTCCCCTCTTTTTTTTTCATGAAGTTGTTCAGGATTATAAAAAGTCTGCTTTACAACAACTATCCAGCAGTGGAGAAGGAGTTTGAGGATCTGGATGAAATGAATTCCAGGCGTCTCACTCAGGAGAATATGTACTTCCTCCTAAAACGGTACGGTTCTCCTTTTCCTAGATTGTTACACGGAGCTGATGCTTTACTTCCTTGTATACTTTTTATTTCATTGGGGAATAAATTGAACAAAGTTCCCTTAGGGTAGCGGAAAGGCGATTTCTGCAGTCAAACTGGAAAAAGAAAAGCAACTCTCACACAGAGAGAAGTACAGTATAGTAGATATCGCTAACACAAAAGTGATGTTGGTGCATCCCATTTAAAGAGAACAAATTAAAACAGGTAATCCTGAAACACCTAAAGGGCCGGATCCATAAAGCTCCACTAAATCAGGACTTATAACGTGACGTTACCTAAAACAGGACTGGACGTTTTGTTCCCTGAGTTAACGTGGTATCCGCAAAGCTAATTATATACAAAGACAACATCCAAACTACATCTCCCATAGGCTTAATGTCATAGGCTTAATGTTATAGGCTTAATATCACATTGTTGTAACATAACATCGCGTTATCGTCCCTGTAAGAGATGTTTGCAGAGGTACATTTAATGGAGACCGATTAGGGTGAAATTATATCTTGGCTTTATTGCGCCTGTTCCTTTAACAAGGAAAAACATACAAAAACAAACAAAATAAAGGCCTACTCCACTTTGGAGGATAACTAAACCTTTACTCCAGCACTTTGTAACTGGGTGGGTAGCTAAGCTGGTTACCACCCTAAACACACACACACACACACACACACACACACACACACACACACACACACACACACACACACACACACACACACACACACACACACACACACACACACACACACACACACACACACACACACACACACACACACACACACACACACACACACACCAGTCCAACAAGAAAGTCTTTCATCTGTTATTGTTGTAGCTGTAGGGGAAGGCCTCTCTGTTCTCCTGGGTCAGCATCCTTGTGTGCTACAGCACTCTCTGTGTCCAGGTATACAGGCCTTGTCCCCTTGTCTTGCTGTCAGCATACAGTCCTTTTGTGTGCATCAAGACATCATATTTTCCTCAGGTAAGCCCAGTTGTGGGCTAAGGAAATCTCTGCAGTCCTCTTTCTCCTTATATCAGCCAAAATGTGAGCTAAGGAAATCTCTCTCCTATTTCTCACATCAGGCTTTTTCTAAGAGTCCTAATCAGCCAGGTGCAATCTGGTTGATTGCCTGTGTGCAATCAACCAGCATACTTCTGGATTTAGAGGCAGTTTCTCTCAAACAGTGATAAGTCCCTGTTACAGTCCCATGCTATGTCAGTCTTGACGTTACTCATATGCAGAACCAGAAATAGGGTTTTTGCTGCGGTGGGGAGATAAAGGAGAGGAAATAATGCTGGAAAATAAAAGCTATGTTACTTAAATTATGCCTAACTAATGTATAGTGTTACACTCATCTAGACACTGCAAAATATTATTTCAGTGTATATAGGAGTAACACCAAGTTTAGGTGTAGCCCCTGTAAGAAAGAGTGGGCTACTTCTCCTTCTCCTACTGGAGTAAGCCCTGGTAAGGGCAGGCGCCAGTAGTAACCATGGGTTTCCCCCCCTCACCAAGCCCTGCTTTGAGTGATAGAGGTAGGTCCCTGACTGTGTGGAAGGCATAGACACAGGGGGGGGGGGGTGGTCCTGCTGACATCATAAGGGGCAGGGCTGTATCTATTTAGTGGGCTGTCCTGTGTGTGCGTGTTCAGTTCTGGAAGGTGTTGAGTCTGAGGAGTTCGGTGAGAGTTCTGTCTGTGGAGTTGGAGTGTCTGGCTGCACAGTCAGAATCTGGAGAGCAGTGTGTCTGTTCTGTGCAGTGAGAGAACCATCAGCCTGAGAGTGCTGTTGGAGCAGAGAGAGAGAGAGAGACGATCCTGTGAAAGCTGAGCGTTCAGCTTGTCAGTCTGTGGAGAGTCTGGAGGGAGTCTGTGGAGTTATGTCCTGGGAGCTGAGGAGTGACGTGCTGGTCTGAAGTGGAGTAGGACCCAGCAGAGCTAATGGCTGTACTGAGAGACCACGTGTAGAGTGAGAACGGTGCATGGAAGAGATGCTCAGAGCCCCATCTGAGTAGAGCTGATACAGCTACAAGTGGACCAATCCCCCTCACTCTGCAGGGAGTGAGGGGGGATATCTAGCCTCACCCATAGGGCCTACCCTGGGGGTGGAGGCAGGGGTATTGAGGCCCCATCCAGACCATCCTGCCGGGATACAGTCTGGAGGAGAAGGAGGGAGGAAGAGACCTTGTTCATATGTGGAACATAAGTACTGCTGCTAATGAACTGCTGCTGTGTATGAGCTAAGAGACAATAAAGACATTGCTGTTTTACACAAAGAGACAGTGTGAGAGCTGGATCATTTGCCCTGGGACCAGGGTTTTCTCTGTAAGGGTCCTATCCCACATCCCTGGGGCTTGTGGAGATGGAGGCGCTGCACCACAACCACTAAAGAATGGAGGCATATACCTCAGAAGCCTGGCCCTGTTATCCCCCACACCAACGCGGGAGACTCAGGCCTTCCTGTTACAAGCAGGTATGCACCACCATACACATGTAGCCAGCCCTCAATACACCTCAGAGGCACGATCTGTGTCTGGGGGGGGGGGGGGGGGGGAGAACATGGGCTACATAGGCATAACTTAAATATCGTAACGTTAAGTCCATGCATTAACCTTAATGGACTTAGGTGGATATGGAATTTTATGATAATGTCATGTTAAGAGACTTTACAGAGCCTTGTGGCTCTGGGCCAAAGAGAGATATCGGATCAACAGATAGCAGAATATTGGAGCACTCTGGACATGCTTGTATAAATACAATATTTGAGAAAAATACTGTATATGGCTGGGAGACAATAAATAGTACATCAATACAAAACTATACCACCTGTCATATAATCAGTTGCTTGTTATTATACAAATAAAGTGCAAATGCAGAAAAATAGTAACTTCCTTTATGAGGTTCAGTATATCACTGTGATATGCAAGCACCTCGATCATAACATATATTTCAATTTAAGCCGTGATCAATGACCTCCTAACAGTCAAACTGCAGCCAAACATAAAACAGACCTGCCTTGCTATAAAATGAGATTACAAGGGCATTGCACACACCAAATATATACAGTGATAAAAGCAAAGCAAGATATAATATCCCCAAAAAACATATAAAGAAAAAGAGTATCACAACATGAACAGAAGTTAATGGAATACCAATGAGAGAAGAGGTGGATGGTCAAACCATAGATTTATAATCCTAATGCTTCAGATGGCAGCATAGTGCGGCATCTCAGCCCAAAGTACTGTATGTTTCTTCGTAAGGTGTCAAGAGCAACTGGGCATCCAGAAGTGTATTCTGCTTTTCAGTGTTTTCCTTGGGTCTGCATGGATTTGGAGTATATTTACGAAAGATTGAGCAATGTATAAATTGGCGTTGTCTGTGTTGAACGTTAATTTTAATTACTGACCTATTTAATAAAGCCATACTACCAGTGTTAATGGGCTATTTAATGTTGCAATATGTATGTCAGCAATAGTTTTAATGTCGTGTATGCAAATGAGCAATTAAAGCCAAATTATTTATTCACATGCTATTCGCTAAACTCTGATACCTGGTGATATCAGGCTCCGCCACAAAAATATTGCTGATTTTTCCGAACTACCTCAGACGGGCATTAGGTCTATTTTACATATCTATGTAATGACCACTATATACATAGGCAAGATTAGCCAACCTACTGTACAGTAGAATAGGTGAATACATAATATTAACATTGTCAAACTTGTTAGCCTCTTAGTAGCCGGCATGGCCAACAAGTTATGGTTACCCATGACTAACTGCCATTTAAGGCTTAATATTTGTGTATGTGGTTGTTATGATTTTTGTGTTGTATTTGTAGGGTAGTTATGTTGTATGTCTCCCTCTGTAATGTATTTATTTATTTATAAAATATTTTACCAGGGAGTAATACATTGAGAGTTACCTCTCGTTTTCAAGTATGTCCTGGCACAGTTAAGACAAATAATACATGGTTACAAATACAGTTACATAAATGAACAGGGTATACATTATATACAAGACATTGCATGCACAGTTAAAGAAAATATATATTATGAGCGTATGAAACAGTTACAGTCCAGATTAAAATGTGAGACAGCCTTAGATTTGAAAGAACTTAAACTGGTGGTGGATGTGAGAGTCTCTGGTAGGTTGTTCCAGTTTTGGGGTGTACGGTAAGAGAAGGAGGAGAGGCCGGATACTTTGTTGAGCCTTGGGACCATGAACAGTCTTTTGGAGTCTGATCTCAGGTGATAAGTGCTGCATGTGGTAGGGGTGAGGAGCTTGTTCAGATAGCTGGGTAGCTTGCCCATAAAGAATTTAAAGGCAAGACAGGAAAGGTGAACTTTGCGCCTAGACTCTAGTGATGACCAATCTAGTTCTTTGAGCATTTCGCAGTGATGTGTGTTCTAGTTGCATTGGAGAACAAAACGACAAATTGAATTGGAGAGGGTGTCAAGTTTGCTAAGGTGGGTTTGAGGTGCCGTGCCATATACTATGTCTCCATAGTCAATAATTGGCATTAGCATCTGCTGTGCGATACACTTTCTGACCAGGAGACTTAGGGAGGATTTGTTCCTGTAAAGTACCCCTAGTTTGGCATAGGTCTTGGTTGTCAGGGTATCAATGTGCATTCCGTATGTTAAGTGGGAGTCAAACCATAAGCCCAGGTATTTAAAACTAGTGACAGGGGTTAGGGTTGTGTTAGCGTTGGTTCTAATCAGGAGCTCAGTCGCTGAAAGCTTTAAAAATCTAGTCTTGGTCCCAAATACCATTGTTACAGTCTTGTCAGTGTTTAAAAACAGTTTGTTTTGGGAAATCCAGTTTTCGAGTCTCAAAAAGTCAGACTGAAGTATGTGTTGAAAGTCCGAGAGGCTATGGCTGTGTGCATATAGGATTGTGTCATCTGCATACATGTGTATTGAGGCTTCCTTACAAGCTGTGGGGAAGATCATTAATGAACAGTGAGAAGAGTAGGGGGCCCAGAACAGAGCCTTGCAGGACACCACAGGTGATATCCAGGGGGTTGGAGTTAGAGCCTGAGATGGACACATGTTGGGATCTTCCTGATAGGTAGCACTGAAACCAGTTTAAAGCATGCTTCCCTATTCCAGAGCTCTGGAGTTTGTTAAGCAGGATAGCATGATCAACTGTATCAAAAGACTTTGCAAAATCTAGGAATACTGCACCAGTGAGTTGTCCCCGTTCCGTTCCACACTGGATTTCATTGCAAACTTTCAGCAGGTAGTTACGGTGGAGTGTTTGGGACGAAAGCCAGATTGGAATTGGCTAGGGAAATTTGTCTTGGTATAGTAATCGCATAAATTGGGAGTGGACACATTTTTCCATGACTTTGGATAGAATTGGGAGAAGTGAGATTGGCCTGTAGTTTGAGACAGTGTTTTTGTCCCCACTTTTGAAGATTGGGACAACTCTGGCAGTTTTCCAGGTCTTAGGGATATGGCCTGCAGACAGGATAGAGTTGACTATGGAAGCAATTGGTTTGGCAATGGCTGGGGCACCAAGTCGTAGGAACCTAGATTGTAGTAAGTTAGGTCCGCATTGGCTGCTTAGTTTTAGTTTGAGGAGCGCTTATGTAATCTCCTCTTCAGATACTGGGCCAAATTGAAAATTGTGGGCAGTGTTGGGAGGGGGTGGGGCTATGTGGGTACTCCCAGGATGAGATTCAGGTTTGTGGTTTGGGCTGCGTTTCTCTAATAAGTTAGTGGCACACCCCACAAAGTAATCATTGAATGCATTTGCAATGTCAATGGGGTTTGTCAGAGTAATATCCCCCTTAGTGATATTACTTGGTTGTTGATGGTTAGGAGGCTGGAATATATTGTTGATAACCTTTCAGAAGTTAGCTGGGTTTGATGTATTTTGGTGGAGATTGTCAGAGTAATATTGTGCTTTTGCGTGCCTTGTGCACATGTTCCGCAGGCATCTGTAGTGATTGAGATCCTTGGTAGTGCCAGTTACTTTGTAGCTTTTCCACAAGGTATCCCTGAGCTAGTAGAGTGCAATAAGGTCAGCTGTAATCCACGGAAGGTGGGCCCCCCGTACCCTTATTTTGCATAGTGGAGCATGGGTATCGCAGAGTTTTAAGAACTCGGATTGGAAATAGTCGAGCGCAGAATCAGGGTCGGGAATTAAATCGATTGTGTGCCATGGGCAGTTGGTAAGGTCATCCAGAAATTGTTGTGGGTTAAAGTTTTTAAATGTTCTAGTGAGGAGAACTTTAGGGCTTGAATGGGGCAGTTTAATTTTCCTTACACAGTACACTATTGCATGGTCACTGAAAATATCAGGAAGGATGCCAGAGGATTGGATTCTGCTGGGGTTTGAGGAGAGAATCCAGTCTAGCAAGTGTAGCCAGGTCCCCCCTTGCGCACTCACCCCCTCCTTCTGATACGCGAGCCGCGCCTTGTTGGTAGTTGCGGCCGGTTGCTAGGGACGCGGTCGGGCCGGTTGCCGGGGACGCGAGCGGGCCGGTTGCCGAGGCCGCGTTCGCGTTGCTGGGGTCTCGGCGGTCCGCGGAGCAGGGCGCCGCCATTGCAAGACAGCTTGCGCATGCGCAGTTAGAGCAGGTGCGGGAGAACGCTAGTCAGCTCGCGCATGCGCAGAGGTAAGCCCACGAAGCCCTAGCCTACCAAGGAAGGTATTGGCCAGGGACTACAGATCCCATGAGCCTTAGGGAACCCCATGTGATGCCAGGGAGCCAATAGGGCTGGAGGAGCTCCCTGCTTGCAGGGAAAGGATACATTTCGTGGGGTTTTTGCACACAGCAGTTGGTGACTGGAGCAGCTAGGGGAAGGAGGTAGAGTGCAGGAGTCAGTGACTCTCTGCACTAGGCCAGTAATTCCCCTAGGCCCCAGATAGCCCTGAGTCACACTAGTTGAGTGTTGTAGGGACAGGCCCTAGGTTAGGGACCATGCCCCATTAGCTATTCGCTAGTTAGGGATCCAGCGGACGCTGTGTTTCCCGCCACGAGGCTTGGGCTCAAGCCCTAGCCTTAAAGAGAGCTGGACTATCTGCACGGAGGCCGAGCAAGCTGTGACTGTGGCCTGCGGGCAGCAGACAGATCCTCGCCAAGGTACAGACGGTGCGGAGCTGCGGTGATATTTTCCATGCTGGAATTCACCCCACGCGTAGGAGGATATCCCGGCGGATCCAACCCCAGTGGTATAGCGGCACCCGTGGCTGGAGCCCGGGCAGGTAACCCACAAACTCACGTGCACCAACAAGGCTTATCACCAGACATAGTGGCTGCGCAGTCACACACACACATTGGTATATGACTTGGGAGTGCGAGACATTGGGTTGGGGTTGCTGGACACAGGGTGGGATCACTCTTTGGAAGGTTAGCGTCCGCCGTGACGCATATGGTGTTAGCGTCCGCAGTGACGCATAAAGTGTGGGCACCCGCCGTGGTGCAGAGGTAGAGTGGTGTGGTATACTGTGATTAGTGTCTCCTCTATAGAGGGACACGTGTTATATGAAGTGTGATATATCTGTGTTATTGTGTTCTCAACTAAAAGCTCTTTGGTTATATCACGTATGTGTATTTGGTTATTGGGATTGTCCTGCGAGGAACCACTCCCCCTCTGGTGGGAGCCATCGCAGGTGTAGGCGCTGCATCGAGTAAGTGGTTACTCATTAGAGTATAATTGCCCCAGGTTCCCCGTGGCGGAAGCTCAGCCCTCCTGTGAGCCAACAGGTTATGCACCACACCGAGTAACAATATATGTTTCCTGCACCCACACAGTATAATCTGCGATTGGGGGGGGGGGGGGGGGGGGGGGAAACCCGTTACACAAGGAATGGTTATGCAATTTCAGGTTTGTCCATGTGGGTTGGGAAATGAGTTGTGATAGGTTAAGTGACTTGAGTTGTATCTGGATTTTGTGGTTTTTAGGGTCAAGCCAATTGAAGTTGAAATCCCCAAGAACTAGCAGCTCACTCTTCTCATTCAGAGAGGAAATGGAGCCAAGAAACTGGGTGATATCAGTAAGAGATTGTAGAGAGGCGTTAGGGGGGCGGTAGATGCCAGCAAGCAAGATGGGCTTAGAAAAGGGAGGCATATTCTGCCAACTAGAATTTCAAAAGAGGGTGGGCTTGAGGGGCAATTTAACAGTGTAAATTGTAAGGTGTCTGCAATATAAAATAACACCCCTCCTCCTCTCTTTGACCTATCTCTCCTAAAAATAGATTATCCCTGAATTGGTAGCCTCAGGCATAGAAAGTGATGAAATCATTTTCTGCCATATAGTTTGGTAAGAAATCCTATTCTATAACCTTATGGTAGAAAAGTGTGATATCACCCATCTACAATTACATCGCTAGTGCTGATTAACTCTGATTTCTATGAGTAGTCGCGTATTTGTATCACTAATATTTATGAATAAATTATTCGTAGTGCATACAGCGGTAATTCTAAAAAATAATGATGCAATCCTATTTCTTAATAACCAAGTTTTAATGCAGCAATATTGACCATTAGTGAATCTAGCTCTTTGAGCCAGTCTGGGACCAACTCACATTAAGTAACTTGTTAATATATTTATTAGAATAATGGAGGGGTTGGGGAGAGACAGAGGGGAGGTGACTCTCGCATCAGCCTAATATACAATATAATGATTAATAACAAAGGTGCAATAGGGGATAAGGAGTAGTTATGAAGTGAAAAGAAGAAACACCCTTTAACAAGCACTCATTGTAGTAAATGATATGATGAATTGAAATTAATAAGTAATACTTTATTATAATAGTTAAAATAAATGGTAGTAAATCTAAACTAATAATAATAATAATAAACAAAGGTGACCTAACATATAAACCAAAATGCACTATACATAAACTGAAACGAAGGGGAAATCAGTAGCAAATAATTACTTAATAGTAGTGAAGTGGCTCACAATTGCTATAAGAGAACCCCTAGGTCCAGCACTAGAAAATAATTTAAAAACCTGTACTTTTAAACAGGTAGCAAGAGACTGACCATCATGATGATCATAAATATATAACACGTGGATGTTCCCACAAAAACCACATCTGGCACAAAATAATACCAAACTAAAGTGTAAAATAACACCGTCAGTTTTCCCTAGGTGCACAGCTGATCTCAAAGCACCTAGACTAATGATTGCAGATACACATTAATATAATGTATCTCTATTCATTATTCTAGGTGCTTTGAGATCAGCTGTGCACCTAGGGAAAACTGACTGTGTTATTTCACACTTTAGTTTGGTATTATTTTGTGCCGGATGTGGTTTTTGTAGGAACATCCACGTGTTATATATTTACGATCATCATGATGGTCAGTCTCTTGCATTTATTTTAACTATTATAATAAAGTATTACTTATTAATTTCAATTCATCATATCATTTACTACAATAAGTGCTTGTTAAAGGGTGTTTCTTCTTTTCACTTCATAATATATTTATTATTAACTCCTTAGGCCGCGATTATACAGTGCGCGATGACGTGAGCGCCAACCACAAATTGCCTATTGTCCGCACACCACGGAGCACGATGGCGCGACCGCGTTTGAAGAGACAACATTTTTTGTCTTTTCAAGTGCGGCCATGTGATGTCCGCATCATGTGAGTGGTTCAACCAATGAGGGCGAACCAGCTTCGTGACGCCTCTGCCACGCCTCCCCATCGCCTCCCCAATCTCCTGCAGCCAAGTTCACAGATCGCTGGGGCTGCAGGAGTGCGCGTGGCTATGCTCCCCGTCGTGCGTGGCCGCGCAGGTAGTATAATCTTAGCCTTATTCTCTTGACATATAGACAAGTTAGGCCCAGATCCAAAAAGCCCCGTTAAGCCACCTAATATGACGTTAACCTAACGCAACATCATGTTAACACTAGCGATGTATCTTCATGGACAATAACATACTATTATCTTGTAAAGAGCATCGCGTTAACTAAAATGGATATTAGTAATAATGTCATGCAAATGACATGTGAATGAGACGTTAACATAACATTGCTGTAACCAACCTCCTAAAGGCTTACTAGCAGTATTAGTGCATGCTGGTCTCTAACCTTTTTGCTATGGAGATCTTACATCACGCAGGGGTATTAAAGGTGGAGGGACTGTTCTAGAAGGTTTTGTCCCAGGAGGACATGTGGAGAGGAGCCTCGGGGAGAGTGGACACCCATGTTCTTAAGGTAATAGTATAGACCTGGCTTATGTTCTACACAGGGATAGTAACCTTGTTAGTCAGGATCCCTAGAGAAGACTGAGGGAGTTCAAGACAGTTGTTAAGTGAAACGGCTTGCGACAGAGGGCCTCAGTACGAAGGTTCTCGGACACCGACGGATCGGCTCTAACCGCGGATCTGCATATACATTCCTCTCAGGCTGAAGTAGAAGTGGCAGTTACTATATTGGTTGAAGGTATTGGGTTACTTACACAGGACACGCTGCAATCCCTAATGGGCCTAGTATTACCGAAATAATGAGCAAAGAGGTTCCATAACTACGAGAAGGGGGGGCCGGGTCTTAGCACAAAGGAAAACCAAGATATATACTCCATTCAAGTGTTAAGAGTCGGCACTGATGGAAGAATCGTATTCATGTATGTCCGATATAAAATACAGTGAAACGTTGTCAATAAATGAATGAGTGGTCCCTGTGTTTGGGGACACGAATAAATGACATTTGTGCTATAAAAGTTCCAAGCTACCATTATTATACAACCTTGCTACCACATAGCTCAGCCGCCAGTATTTCAGCACCTCGAGTCAAGGTCAACCATGTGCTGTAGCCATATACATAACACATTGATGTAACTTCCCTGGGAAGCCAGACAGGGAGGGTTACATTGCTTATTCACAAAACTCTGTTAAGGATAACTGGGCTACTTAAGGCTATGTTACTTAGATCAGGGGTGCGCAGACTGGACCCCGCACTTACAGAGGCCCTGCGCTCTCGTCCCCACAACATTTAAACAGATTGGCGGGGGAGAACGCTGGGCCTCTGTAACTGTCCCTTACCTACTCTCTGGCTTCTTCTGAACGCAATGGAAACACATTGCCATGGCAACATGACATCACATGATGTTGCGTTGCCATGACAACGCGACCGTAGTGACGACACATGACGCAGCAGAGATAAGATGCCGGAGAGCAGGTAAGAAGTAGGAGGTGCGCAACTTAAAAAGTTTGCGCACCTCTGGCTTAGATCATACCAAAACTTGGCGTTACTAACCTCCAACCACTGAAATAGGACGTTTGCAGGTCCTGAATGGCTGAAACAGCTCGGGCATAATTTCCGTAGGATTATTTCCTGGTGTTAATTTCCTCTCCTCTCTTCTTTCTTTCCACTTCAGGGTCTGGATCAGAATAATGCTACGACGTACTTAACGTCACGTTATTGGAAGACAACCCTAGAATAACGTGACGTTACGCCTGTGCTAATACGATGTAGAAGAGCAGGTTTTCTTTGTAATATAATTGGCTTTCAGGATACTATGTTAAGTCAGGAAACAACTACAATATCAAAAAGAGGAGTAGCACTCATAGTAAGGCCTCAGTAGTCCTTCTGGATTGTGTTCACGTTACATGCTGCTTAGTGGGCCAATATCATAGGCAACACAAATAGATGTAAGGCACTACCACGATAATGGTTATTAAGAGTGATACATAGCTGTACAGAAGATTGGCGCCTAGGGCCAGTATCACCCTTGTAACATTGATGGGGGGGGGGGTTTAATGGTGAATCTAATTGAAAAGACTTTGTTGTAAGTAGTAAATAATCGTGGGAGTGCCATTATTTTGGTTACCAAGTCAGGACACAACATCCTTTCTTGTTTTAGTTAACGTCACATTATGAGCCCTGATTTAACTATTGGAGTGGCCTTGGACGTAGCTACTACTGTATGTCGTGGGTTTTGCAATGTAGTCACGTGATGGCAAGTGCCGGAGGAGCCATGGCATTCTGACTGACCCCGAGGCCCCTTCGGCACTCAAAGGGTTAATAGGGCTTGGTGGATCTCGGCCTAAAAGACTAATGGAAGGCTAATTAACAGGCAGATAGCTGATCAAGTTTCATGTTTTTTATTCAAAAAGGTTTGATATCCAGCCAGAAGTCACCCGAGGCGAAATCCGCAGAGTCTGGAACACCTTTATCACAAACCAAGACAAGACACTGGATTACTTGGAGTTTGTGAGACATTTTGGATACTCCCCAAAATCTGCCTGTTTTCCCAATGCAAAGATCAGCCCCCCAAAGAAAGGAGATGGGGATTTTAAGATTCGATCTAAAAAGCTGAACTGTGACTCTGACATACTGGTGGATAATGTCCGGGCGAAGGTAGTAATGCTTATGTGATACAGAAGCAAATATGCGGCATTGTATTTTTGTTCCATTGTTACATAGCCTTGAAAGCATAATTAGTACTTTACAGTATGAAGTGAGCATTAATGCAGGCACATGCATATGTACAAATCACAAAAACATGTATTTAAAAAGATACATGCTATTAGATCTATGAAGAACTCTCATTAAATGTTGCCACGACCTATGACCCATATCTAAATCCTGCCACAAAATGTGTTTATTAACTTCACCCTGACTCCTTATTGATACTCCCAATTTGGGGCAACTGAATGTAAAGGGCCCTGATATATTGATGCTAAAACACACAGTATAAAAATGGCACTTTTAGCATGAAGTTAATAGCCAATATGTGTTACCTTGAGCCATACAGTAGCTTCCTTGACTCTATCAGCAGTGTACAGTACATTTATCATAAAGTGATAGTCCTCTAAAATTAGGCTGGTGTAATATACCCTTATTTCCAGCTTTCCTGCCCCCATCTCCCATCATTAGGTGGTCTGGAGGTGATAACTTCTCACAGACAGTAGGAAGTTTCTGTGAGCCACCTGAGTCCAGAAGTAGCCAATGCATGACAGGAGCACTCTCAGACTGACTTGTGCAAATGGGTTGCACCAGTAGGACTCTTACATCTATAACATTGTATTTCAACCATCTCCTTAGGGAAATTCAGTGAATTTAGGAATAACCAAGTTTTTATTTGTTTATTTAAATATTTTACTAGGGAAGATGCATTTCCCCAGAGTCATCTAAGCGCAATCTGCTGCCCACGCCCAAATTGGCGACATCCGCCATTGACTTTAATAGCAGATTTCGCTGATTCTGGCAACATTCAGCGGATCGCTCTTTTGTGACTCGAGGGCAAGTGCACACTTGAATATTGGCCCAATAGATCAGAGCTGGTGATATCCACATCTGACCAAAAAAACCATGCTAAATGTGTTAAAGTGTTAAAAATGTTCCTTACATTTGCCTAAGAATAGTCAATAGTAACATAACACTGACATTACAGGAATAGCTTCACTCTATCCGTAGCCATGCTTTCTGGAAATCCGCAACCCTGTTTTCTACCTTACTGAATGAGGCGTTTAGGAGTACGTTCTGTGTAATCCGTAGTGGTTACTTGAGCTGTTTCCGGCCAAAAATCCTCATTGAAGTCAATTGGGATATTCGGCTGATAACGCCTCGTCTGCCTCTTTGGAGTATATAGAATTTACCCTTTATTGGTAAGAACACTGCCTTTGAAGGGTGTGAACGCAGTGGGAAATCCGGTAGCAGTAGCTCTTCTTGTGGCCTTGTGCAGGTCACTCTATCTCCCACAATTAAACTATTCTACGCTATTTGAGGCACGGACTTGCCATACCTGTAACAATTCCATATACAGGGCTGTGTACACTGTCAGCTCTATATAAGAATTCATTATTAGTAGTGTTAAATACTCTGGCACAAAGATGTCTTGTTTTTGGGGCCGCCAGAATCAGTGCAGCATTAAAGATTGAAACGTAATGATAATGCTTCTTCTACCCAGTGCTGCTTTAAAGGAGAAATGCCAGTTATCTCACAAAAAAATAAACATTTAATGAACAGCTGAACAATTTCATTGGTTTCAAAATGTCATTATCTTTAAAGTAAATCATGTTTGTTGTTAATATGAAAAACTGGTCAGAGTTGCTTTAAAAAAAAAAAAGTAGGGGTACAGGGCCTGAAATAACATCTAAATGTAACATTGGGGAAAAGTTATTCTAACCATATTTCAGAAAGACGTGTACAATATTTATTCTTGGTAAAGCAGAAAGGAATGGGGCAGCTTCCCTAAAATAATTCAAACTTTCATTCATTTCATAGAAATTGGAACCATTAGTGTGTCAATGAAAAAGTAGTGGTACTCTGGGAATGTAAATGAAAAAGTAGTGGTACTCTGGGATTATAAATGAAAAAGTAGTGGTACTCTGGGATTGTAAATGAAAAAGTAGTGGTACTCTGGGATTGTAAATGAAAAAGTAGTGGTACTCTGGGATTGTAAATGAAAAAGTAGTGGTACTCTGGGAATGTAAATGAAAAAGTAGTGGTACTCTGGGAATGTAAATGAAAAAGTAGTGGTACTCTGGGATTGTAAATGAAAAAGTAGTGGTACTCTGGGAATGTAAATGAAAAAGTAGTGGTACTCTGGGATTGTCAATGAAAAAGTAGTGGTACTCTGGGAATGTAAATGAAAAAGTAGTGGTACTCTGGGATTGTAAATGAAAAAGTAGTGGTACTATGGGAATGTAAATGAAAAAGTAGTGGTACTCTGGGAATGTAAATGAAAAAGTAGTGGTACTCTGGGATTGTAAATGAAAAAGTAGTGCTGTTACATATACCCACCCTCTGGTGCCACCACACTAACTTTACACTTACATTCTGCTTTTCATCCTTTGCCCATTCTCTACCAGTAGACCAGGCAGAAGGAGGGGCACTTTTCTTGTTGAAGGTGTGTGTCACGTACGGCGCACCTGTGAGCATGTGGCATACATATGGGACATGAGTTAATACACAGCTCTGTAGCTGGCCCACTTTTCATCTTCCGCAAAGGTCCCTCAAATTAATAATATCTACCCTCAACCAATCCCAATATACCATCTGTCACGAACAGCACACTTGTGAGCACGTGACTTAGATATGTAACCAGGGTTCATAGACACGGCTAAACTAGCCAACTCACCTTTCTCCTCCGCAATGTACTTTCAAGTTGTTAATATTAACCCATTACTTGATTGCAATCATATCTATCCTCTGCCACCACCCAAGGAATATGCAAACATGTATAATATATATATATATATATATATATATATATATATATATATATATATATATACACACACACACTGGGGCCTGCAATGGGTACCAAGATGGCAATATGCCAATCTTTTCATGGCAAATCTTGAACAACGATTCCTAACTACATGCCCCCACAAACCGTACAAATACTACAGATACATTCATGTCCTATTTATAAAATGGACAGAGGGTGAAGGAAACCTAAAACAATTCCACGGGTCCATAAACTCATTCCATCCATCAATTAAACTCAAAATGGATTACTCTGCAAACCTAGTAAACTTTCTAGGCACAACAGTAACACTGAAAGATGGCAAACTACGCACATCTGTATACAAGAAACCAACAGACAGATGCAGTTACCTCCACAACACAAGCTTCCATCCCAATCACACAAAACAAGGTATCATACACAGCCAGGCTATAAGATACCACCGCATATGCTCTGACACTGAAGATAGAAACAGGCATCTCACAACCCTGACCGAATTGTTCAGACAGAAGGGATACAAACCTAAGACCATTGCCAGAACTATTACATCTGCACTAAAAGCCCCACGAGAACACCTGCTACAATACAGACAGAGAGAACCTACCGCACGCATACCACTAGTGACCACATTCAACCCTACCCTAGAGGGCATACGAAAAATAATCAAAGATCTGCAACCCATGCTGACAGAGGATGCGACATTAAAAGAAATCTTTCCCAAACCTCCCATTCTTGCGTTCCGGCAACGACCAAACCTCAAACAGAAATTAGTCAACAGAAAACTTCACAACGAACTTAAAGACACAGATAATGGCTCAAAACCGTGCAACAACACACGTTGCAAACTCTGCAAACATATATGCCAAGATCCCACAGCCAGTCACAACAATGGAACATTCAATGTTAAAGGATCATACAGCTGCACATCCAGGAATGTAGTGTATATGTTTCAATGCAACAAATGTGACCAAGGATGCTACATTGGAGAAACCAGCCAAAAACTACAAGGCAGAATGAATATGCACAGACACCCAATACTCCACCACGAAGAAGGAAGATACTGCTCACCTGTTGAACATCATTTCTCACAGCCAGATCATTCCATAAATGATTTAAAAATCAAAATCCTCAATGGAATGTTCAAACGCACCCAAGAACGGAAAACATTTGCGCTCAGAATGATAAGACTCTTTGACACCAAAACAAGTGAACTTAATGCAGACATGGGGTTTCTCACACACTATCAGAATTTGTTGTAATGGTCCTCCCTGCTATTGTGCCATCCTATACCTTTCCCCCAGCATCCTCTTCCCCCTCTGTGCTGCCGTGGATGTACAGCCCCCCCATCCCTAATTCTCACCTTCCTTATCTCTGTTTTAACACCCCTCCAGTGCCTGCCTGTTCTTTATTCTTTCATTTTTTTTTCCCCAATCCCTGTCTAAGTCACAGAAACTTTTGTATATCTGTATTGCTGACCTGAGGAAGAGAGGAAAACTCTCGAAAGCTTGTCCTATGACATAAATTGTTAGACCAAATAAAAAAGGTATCACCTAATACTGAAGAACTCATTTATTCGCAACTGGACTATCACGGCTGTTTCCATTTTATATATAAAACAAAAGAAGAGAAGTGCCAGCTCCAGAGCATAATACTGTAAAAATGGGAAACTTTATTCAAACATGGAGTAGTCATCAGGACCTACCTCACATGGTGGGTAATAAACACAATCATTTGGGACAATCTGTAATTGCAGGTAGATGCCGGTGTGATAGACAGACCAAGGGGCCAAGGACATAGGGTCAAATAAACCAGGTATTAGAGATGGTAAAAAGTCATTGATAAGTCTCTCACAGTCACCAAAGGTACCTCTCAGTGGAGCCAATCCCAGCTGCACCACAAATCTGCTCCCACCAGCTATGTAGTGCACTTTGCAATGTGCCCCTGGTACAGGAACTGCCTCCTCGATCAGGCTCTCCACAAAGTATCCAGGCAGCCTGTACTATGATTTGCCAGCCGCAAGCAATGGCGACACCAGGAGGAATAGAAAGCGGAGAGAAGTAGCCGGGATGTGTAGTATTTCCTGGTGATTGCGTGTCAGATCTCAGAGAAAGTCACTAACTGTGACGAAACGCGTAGGACGTGTGACGTCAGCACGCAGTGATGCACGGACGACAGGCGGGGTTTGCCCAGGACTGAGGTCTGACACGCAATCACCAGGAAATTCTGGGATTGGCTCCACTGAGAGGTACCTATGGTGACTGTGAGAGACTTAGCAATGACTTTTACCATCTCTAACACCTGGTTTATTTGACCCTACGTCCTTGGCCCACTGTCTGTCTATCACACCGGCATCTACTTGCAATTACAGATTGTCTCAAACGATTGTGTTTTTTACCCACCATGTGAGGTAGGTCCTGATGACTCTCCATGTTTGAATAAAGTTTCCTATTTTTACAGTATTATGCTATGGAGCTGGCGCTTCTCTTCTTTTGTTTTTTTTTGTAGGTGTTTGTGATCAGGCAGGATCACAAAAGAAGCTTTTCCTCCTTCATACGGACTGTTTTCTGAACTGGACTATTCATCTGTTTATTTCACGTGATTGGTTTGATTGATTTATTCATTAATATCATTGTTGATTTTGAGTGCACTTTCACAATTTAGCTTATTTATATCACTCATATCTTTAGCATACCTTATCTAATCACTCTTTTACACTCACACTCATTAGCGCTACTCTTTGTGTCATTTTTATATACAGGCGGTCCTCGTTTTACGACGTTTTGTTTTACGACGAACGGCTTATCCGACGCTAGTCAATGCATCCCTATGGCCCGTTTTACGATGCCCGAACGGCTTATCCGACGCTCTTACGGCGCTTTAAAAAATTGCTACAAATGAACAACCAGACGGCTGCAGGCTAGGGAAATCATTCTGAACAGTCTGTGTGAAGGTTTGGTGGTGTATTTTAGGCCCTAAACCATGGCTGATCAAAGCAAAAAGAAAAGTGCTGTTACTCCAAAAAGGAATAGAAAATCTATAACTTTGGAGACCAAGCAAAACATAATAAAGCGCTCTGAGAAAGGAGAGACGAACACAGAAATTGGACGTGCCTTGGATATACCTCGCACAACTATTGTGACAATAATCAAAGACAAGGCAAGAATCTGGGAACAGATCAAGGGCTCAGCACCTATGCAAGGTACAACAATAAGGCAATGTGCTGGGCATATTGCTGAGGTAGAAAAACTCCTCATCATATGGCTGGAAGATCAATCCCAGCGTCATGTGCCCATTAGTTTAGCCTTAATTCAGGCCAAGACTTTGAGTCTGTATGAGGACATTAAGCAACAGCATGGAGAAGGGACCACTGAGGAAACGTTCACTGCAAGTAAGGGCTGGTTTATGCGGTTTAAAGAGAGGGCAAACTTGCATAACATTAAAGTGACCGGGGAAGCTGCTAGTGCGGATGAGGAGGCAGCTAAAACCTTCCCTGTTACATTGGCCAAAATTATAGAGGACGGTGGCTATTGCGCACGTCAAGTGTTCAATGTTGATGAGACTGGGCTCTACTGGAAGAAAATGCCCAGTAGAAGCTACATTTCAAAAAAGGAAAAATCTATGCCCGGGTTTAAAGTTGCAAAGGACAGGCTGACTCTTCTGCTTGGATCAAATGCTGCAGGTGATTTCAAGCTGAAACCTTTGCTTGTTTATCATGCAGAAAACCCTAGGGCATTCAAGGGTTATGCAAAGAGCACACTTCCAGTGATTTGGAAGTCCAACCGTAAGGCATGGGTAACAGGGAGCCTTTTTGAGGACTGGTTCCAGCATCAATTTATTCCGGCTGTGCAATTATATTGCATGAACCAGAACCTCGATTTCAAAGCATTGCTGCTCCTGGACAATGCTCCTGGCCATCCCGTGTACCTGGATGACCATCATCCAAACGTCATAGGTGGTGTTCATGCCCCCCAACACCACCTCATTTATACAGTCGATGGACCAGGGGGTTATCGCTTCCTTCAAGGCCTACTATCTTAGGCGAACATTTGCCCAGGCCATCAGAGCAACCGATGTGGAAGGTGGTCCAACCTTAAAAGAATTTTGGAAGGGTTACAACATTCTCCATGCAGTGAGAAACATCGGAGAGGCATGAAATGAGGTGAAACAATCCAATTTAAATGGAGTTTGGCGTAATTTGTGCCCTGATTTTGTGTCTGATGTCCAAGGCCTTACAGAGACTGTTGCAGAAGTTACAGAAACTGTTGTGCAAATGGCCAGAAATCTCAACTTGGAGGTGGAAACCAAGGATATTGAGGAGTTGCTCGCCTCACATTCTAACGAGTTGAGCAATGAAGACCTCATGCAATTAGAAGAGCAAAAAATTGCTGAAGAGGAGGCCCACCAATCTGCTGATGTGGCACAGCCACAGCCACGTAAATCATTGTCAAGCAAAATATTGGCTGCGGCATTCAAGCACATTGATAGCGCACTGGCCGTATTTGAGGACAATGACCCTAACATTGAACGGAGTTCAACAGTCAGTCGTGGGGTGTCTAACCAAATCAGCTGCTATAGAGAGATCTACACGCAGAAAATGAAAGGATCTGTTCAGACTTAAATGAAGAGATTCTTCAAGAGGCCGAAACCTTCAACTCCACCTACATCACCTCCAAAAAGTCTGTTGTCTGTTGAAGATCCCCCCCCCCCCAATCATCTTCCTCCAATAATTGATGTGTTTTTTTTTGCTCATGTACATTTCTGTACAGAATACAGCATAGTTTTATTTTTATAGTTTTATTTTACAGTTCTGGAATCAATAAATATAATGTTTCCATCATAATCTGTGTGTGTGCTGCATATCTTATTGCTTGAGTAACATTCTCTGTGTATTTTAGCATTAAAAATGCCTTCAGGAACGGAACGTTTGATTTAAACAGTGTTCCTATGGGAAAACGGGTTTCGCTTTATGACGCTTCGCTATCCGACGCCATTTTGAGTAACGCATTGCTATATATAGAAACCCTGTCTTCCCATAAGAGAAGGCACAAAAGCAGCATCACTCAGATATAGCAAAAAGACATGTATTAGCAGTGACAAAACAGCACACTATAAACCCAACGTTTCGGTCCTGGCAGGACCTTCCTCAGGGGTGTGCCACCCCCGAGGAAGGTCCTGCCAGGACCGAAACGTTGGGTTTATAGTGTGCTGTTTGTCACTGCTAATACATGTCTTTTTGCTATATCTGAGTGTTGCTGCTTTTGTGCCTTCTCTTATGGGAAGACAGGGTTTCTATATTGATTTCTATGGAGCATGCACCTTGACTTTACATTTGTTGCTTGGAGTGCTGGCTGCTGCTTTTTGTTATATATATATATAAAAAAGGTATCACCTAATACTGAAGAACTCATTTATTCTGCACTATATATATATATATTGTGACATAGTCCAAAGATGTTAGGCAGCTTTCTGCCCCATTTTAGAGCAGAAAGTGCAGGAATAGCTAAAAATGATCCGTTCCACAGCTTCCCATTAACTCAGGCAGCTGGATGGAAAATCCAGAGCACAGATTACAATGGCTCTAGTTCTCCCTCACCTGCTCTTCTAATCACATGCACAGGTATTTAGAGCAGAGAGGTTTTGCATTTCACTCTCTCTCCTTGGAGCCTGGGGGCTGGGGGTGTCGCTACTCTCCTGCATCCAGTATCGAGGTTGACGGCCTCTCCACGTATCACAGTACCAGAGGATTTGCCTGGACACCCCAAACAGATAAGACAAACAAATGGTTACTGCTGTTGCTAAAAGACTGTGCTGTATCTTGTGACCCTAAATGAGAGAGCATTGTTTTAAGCTGGGGAACCAGTTTAGTTGGCCAGCAGCTGTTAGAGAGACTGATTTTGATGTGTAGTTAGATACCTGAAAGGGATAGGATTTTGTTTATATAGTTTGGTTTCTTTTTACTTGAAATAACAGTGTGGGAAATACTGTAACAATGAAATGAGTGAACTGCTGAATGAAAGTATCTGAGTACCTCTAACCTACACATGTTAAAGCTGCAGTACCTTACTTGGATGAAAATAAAGCAGGCAGAAGCCTGAGTTAAGCAGCTTAATACTTTGCATGATCCTGTTTTTGTATTAAATAACCCTAGAAGACTGTGTCGGGAAGAACCCAGACAGACGTCAGCACTACAAAAGAGGGGCGTTTGTCACATATGGTGGAGAATGCGGGCAGACACTAAAGTCTGTGGGTTTGCAAATAAATGCGGGGGTTTAAAATGGCCGTCCAGCTGAAGTAAAATACAGATGCTATGAGTGAAGTCTGTTCCACTGTGTATATCAGTTGTGCTTCTAGCGTACACAGAGAATGTGCGAAGTGTGGATGCAATAGCACCCTGAACCCAAACAGAAAAACCAAAATGTTTTGCTGAAGAAAAAAATTTTTTTTGCATCTAGCAAGTGCTGTTTGTAAAGCTAATGCCTTTTGCTGAAGTGAGTGAATTTGCAGCTAGCAAGTGCTGTATGTAAGTTGCTGAAGTGAGTGAAATTGCAGCTAGCAATTGTCCCTGCCGGGTTTCTAAAATGGCCGACGTGAAATGTTTGTTGTGTAATGTACGTAACCATACAAAACAGTGTCCCTTCAGGCCATACTATGATCACGACCCTGGAGGAGAGCCGTACCTACAGATGAATTTAGTATGCTGGGCCTGTCGTGAAGTAGGTCACATGGAAGATGTGTGCCCCAAAATTTTCAAAGACAAACAGCTGCAAAAGCAAGCAACGCCCTGTGAGTGCAAGCAAGATGTGGAAGCTGATAACAGTGAGTGTGTGCCCAGGACCACTGATATCTCTGGAGCTAATAAAGCAAAAAGAAAGAAAACTGTTCCTCAAGTCACAGGGGAAGTGACCGAGCCACTTGAACCTGCGCTGTCAGGACATGCGTCAGAAAGGCGCCGAGATGAGCAACAGCCCATAGGGCCTGGCGCAATCATCCCAGGAATGACGACACGCCTAGAGATGACAAAGGCTACTGCTACCACCATAGGCAGAGAGCCAAGCGAATCAAAGAAAACAAGAACTGACTGGAAACTATGCTATGAGATGTCCCAGAAAGATGTGCAAAACTTCATCACAGAGTTGGGGGTTTCTCGGCAAGAGGCTAGCGCGCTTAAAGCAGAGCTGGAACTCTCACGCCATGAGGTCTACGCTCGCAGCACAGAGCTGTGTACATTGAAGAAAACCTATGAGAATACCCTGAGTAATTTAGAGACTGTAAAAAGAGAGAATGTAAGTCTGACACAGAAAAATTCAGACTTGACTGACCAGATCAGTGAAAGTGATGAGAAGCTTCACCAAGCAGAAAAAGTGGAGAAGCAATTGATTCAGGAAAAGTTAGAAATGCAGGAAGCACTGCAGAATACAGAATCAGCGGCGATCCAGGCGACACAAACTGCAGAGCTCCAAAAAATGGAGGCGCTGATGCAAACCCAGAGCAAGCACCAGAAAGAGGTGAAGACCCTGAGGGAGGTCTGGCACGATCAGGTTGAAGAGCTGCAGAAGCAGATGGCTGAGCGCGAGATACAGTGCGCCAAGAGAGAGGAGGTGTCCGTCCGTCAGGTGGTTTGCCTGACACTGCGCTATAAAAGCGAGATGGCCGATATCTACAAGCAGCTGGACCACACGGCAAATGAGGGGGCCCGGCTGCAGCTGGAGCTGGACAAGACCCGGAAGGAGCACCTGCAGCTGCAGGTCAAGAATAGAGAAAATGAAACAGAGTTAAACCTCGCTCTGAAACAGATGACGGACATGGGAGAAGCGGCTAAAGTGGTTCAGTCGGGCTATCAATCCTACCTCCTAACCAAGCAAGCTGTACGTTCCTATACGTGTATCTTCAATGCTGTTGCAAAATTACGATTTGCTATAAAGATGAAGTTGGAGAAAGAGATTCCAAGGCTAAAAGAGACACGGTCACAAAAGGAGACCAGGGAAAGTAAACTCAATGCCCTCACTGATGACAAAGAGGAAGGAGAAAGAATTGACTTTGATTGTGCTTCTGTTATTCCAGAAACAGATAGGCACCCTCCTGAGAATATACTCCCTGATCTGGAATTCAAAAATCCAGATCCTCAATTTCATTTACGTTGTCCAGAAGATTATCAAACTAGTGGACACACCCAGGACAACACAGAAGATGTTTTAGCCAAGTGGGTGGCAGTTCCTGAAAACACAAACTTGTTGACAGATCCTGATGACATGGTTAATATGGACTACGTTTGTACAGAGGCAACTAGGTCTCCAAAACCCAAAGGCCTGGTAATGGCCACAAAAGGGAAATCAAAGATTGAAAAGAAAAAACAACGAAGGTTAACATGGCGCCTGAATAGTTCCATATCTCACCAATCTGGACCACACTGTGGAGCCAAGGAGAATCTGGTCCAAGGGTCTCTTCAGAAGCTAAAGAAACAGTCCAGTCATTTGCAGGTTGCAGCGGGCTATGAAATAAAGTCAAAGGATGCAATAGACTGGAAGTCAAAAAAAAAAAAAAAAAAATAAATGTTTGGGGGGAACTGACCGATTTATTTTTTTTTATTACACGTGTGGACTATGTCACGGACACTTAACTATGCAAATAAGCATTTTGTCAATATTACAATGTTATATTGGTTCTCTGTGTTGAAAATGTAGCTAAACTACAAATTAATATACAGGGTTGATGGCCCTTAAGATTACAAGGCTGTAGTATAAGAGAAAAAATATTGGTAGCTTACAATATGGAAAAAAAAATAAATGCCCTTTTCGGTTGGTAAATTTATAATGAAGTTCATACTGTATTCGTATCATGTGAATACTTAATATTGTACTGAGGAGTTAGCTCAAGTATTTCAGGTAGGACGCTCACCCCAGTGAGGTCCATGGCCGCTCACCCCAGTAGGTGTGAGCTGGGGAGGGGGATATGTGACATAGTCCAAAGATGTTAGGCAGCTTTCTGCCCCATTTTAGAGCAGAAAGTGCAGGAATAGCTAAAAATGATCCGTTCCACAGCTTCCCATTAACTCAGGCAGCTGGATGGAAAATCCAGAGCACAGATTACAATGGCTCTAGTTCTCCCTCACCTGCTCTTCTAATCACATGCACAGGTATTTAGAGCAGAGAGGTTTTGCATTTCACTCTCTCTCCTTGGAGCCTGGGGGCTGGGGGTGTCGCTACTCTCCTGCATCCAGTATCGAGGTTGACGGCCTCTCCACGTATCACAGTACCAGAGGATTTGCCTGGACACCCCAAACAGATAAGACAAACAAATGGTTACTGCTGTTGCTAAAAGACTGTGCTGTATCTTGTGACCCTAAATGAGAGAGCATTGTTTTAAGCTGGGGAACCAGTTTAGTTGGCCAGCAGCTGTTAGAGAGACTGATTTTGATGTGTAGTTAGATCCCTGAAAGGGATAGGATTTTGTTTATATAGTTTGGTTTCTTTTTACTTGAAATAACAGTGTGGGAAATACTGTAACAATGAAATGAGTGAACTGCTGAATGAAAGTATCTGAGTACCTCTAACCTACACATGTTAAAGCTGCAGTACCTTACTTGGATGAAAATAAAGCAGGCAGAAGCCTGAGTTAAGCAGCTTAATACTTTGCATGATCCTGTTTTTGTATTAAATAACCCTAGAAGACTGTGTCGGGAAGAACCCAGACAGACGTCAGCACTACAAAAGAGGGGCGTTTGTCACAATATATATATATATATATATATACAGTACATATATCTATATATATCTATATATATATATATATATATATATATATATATATATATATATATAGTGCAGAATAAATGAGTTCTTCAGTATTAGGTGATACCTTTTTTATTGGACTAACAATTTATGTCATAGGACAAGCTTTCGAGAGTTATCCTCTCTTCTTCAGGTCAGCAATACTCATATACAAAGGATTCAATGGCTTTGTACTGTATATCAGTATTGCTGACCTGAAGATGAGAGGATAACTCTCAAAAGCTTGCCTTATGACATAAATTGTTAGTCCAATAAAAAAGTTATCACCTAATACTGAAGAACTCATTTATTCTGCACTATCGCAACTGGACTAACACGGCTATTTTCTGCTTTATATATATATATATATTTTAATTTTTTATATATATATATAAATATACCAGTCTACGGTCCCTGTTTATTAAAGAAAAAAATATGCACTTAACACACAAAAATCTGTTGTAGCAAAATGTGTCCGAAATATATATATTCTCTATAAAGCGTGCAACAGTTCATCCAGAGCCCCAAAGAATTACATATTACATGTTTTGATACAGTATATATAAAAATACAGTGCTTTAGATTACAGAAAAAGATTACAAGGACATACAATTACAATAAACGCAGAACAGTTTCTTAAAATAAAATGATAAAACAGTAAAAAATCACTACACAGTACATTAGCAAAGGTCATAGGTCTTTCCCAGACAGGTCACTGGAGTAGAAGATGAAAATTAACGTGTCTGATCCTAAAACACAAATCTGGTGAATTCTGATTTTCATATTACCTGGGTGAGACTTTTGTACCATTTCTTCCCCCATTGAAACAACATAATTCATTGTCAACATTGACAGACCACTGTCGTAAATCGGCTCTCTGGACATGTTTATGACTTAGGGGGGAAAAAACCTCTTTTTAACTTTTAAAAAGTCTCGACTGAATATAGAAACACTCATAACTTATTTTCCTGAATACTTACACAGTTGTGTCTGTGTACTTCACATACTGTATACGCCTGCGTATAGTAATTATGAGACAGCCTAACGTTTATTTTTCCATGACAATTATCTGCCTCTGGCACCTGTTACCCATGCAGTGTGTGGTATGATTTGATTTGTCTAATTACCACGGTGACAGATATCTATTTGTTAATCTTATAAATTGCTGTCCAGGCCCATCATTTCTTATATTTAATAAAGTCCTCCCAACTAAGTGGTGACCCTGTCATAAACTCAATATCTTGTATTTTTAAGACGGTAAACAGTAACCATATTAACCCCTGAAGCACCAGATTCATTACCATTCTTAATATTTCATGATATTATCACGACAGTGTGCATTTCCCTTTCCTTTTTATAGCTTACCATCAAATTAACTTTGGAACATTATATAAATATATCACTGCCCCTTTTTCTTTAAAGTCTCTCTGTTTTTATTTTTAGGTGGAGTACTTGTGGGATGATCTCCAGAGAGAATTTGAAGATCTCGATCCTTACCACACAGGCTTTGTCAGCAAAGAAGAATTTAAGGATATATTAACTGAACTGTGTATACATTTGAACGAATATGAATGTGGAATGTTGGCAAAGAAGTTTGAAGCTACTGGTGATGGACGGTGAGTAAGACTTTAAGGGGCCTATTCTAGTAGCTCAAATTGTGACAAATCGCTTCTAAAGTACATTTTAGAAGCAAATTTGCATGTTTTGCTATTCTGTAAGACCTTTTCACATGTCCAAACTCAGACGGAATGACAAAAATCGCATTTTTCACACCTCGTTCCTACTCCTCACACCTCCTCCTCCTTGCAGCTCCTCCTCCGTGCACCTCCTCCCTCCTCGCACACCTCCTCCTCGCACACCTCCTCCTCCGTGCACCTCTTCACACACCTCCTCCTCGCACCTCTTCCTCCTCGCACCTCTTCCTCCTCGCACCTCCTCCACGTATCTCCTCCTCCTCGCACCTCTTCCTCCTCACACCTCGCACCTCTTCCTCGCACCTCCACTTCCTCCCTCCTTGCACCTTCTCCTCCTCGCACCACTTCTTGCACCTCCTCATACCTCCTCCTCGCACCACTTCCTCGCACTTCCTCCTCCTCGCACCTCCTCTTCCTCAAACCTCCTCTTCCTCGAACCTCCTCCTCGCACCACCTCCTCCTCGTACCTCCACCACTTCTCACCTCCTCCTCGCACCTCCTCCTCCTCGCACCACCTCCTCGAACCTCCTCCTCCTCGCACCTCCTCTTCCTCAAACCTCCTCCTCTTCGCACCACCTCCTCCTTGCACCTCCTCCTCCTCGCACCTCCTCCTCGCACCACCTCCTCCTCGCACCTCCTCGCATCTCCTCCCTTCTGAAACCACCTCCCTCCTCCCACCTCCTCCTCCTCCTCGCACCTTCTCCTCCTCGCACCACTTTTTGCACCTCCTCCTCGCACCACCTACTCCTCATACCTCCTCCTGCTTGCACCACTTCCTCGCACCACCTCCTCCTCGCACCTCCTCCACCTTGCACCGCCTCCACCTCGCACCTCCTCCACCTCGCACCTCCTCCTCGCACCACCTCCTCCTCGCACCTCAAAGCACCTCCTCCCTCCTCGCACAACCTCCTCCTCGCACCTCCTCCCTTCTCAAACCACCTCCCAAATCCTCCCTTCTCAAACCACCTCCCTCCTCCCACCTCATCTTCCTCGCACCTTCTCCCTCCTCACACACCTCCCTCCTCCTCCCCGCACCACCTTCAGATCATTTAGCTTCTAAATCAATTACAAATCGGGTGGTTTGTCACGTTTTATATAAAATGCGATTTGCAATAGAGAATACCGTTTATTCACACATTTCACATATTTCATTCTGCTTCTTGTGAACATGCGATTTGGCAATGACAAATTTGGAGCTACTAGAATAAGTCCCTAATTGATTAAGTGAGGCTAGTGATGCTTGGAAAGGAAATAAAACTATTATTGAAGCGGATTTATTATAACACAATATAATAATAATCAGAAATGCTAAACTTTATATATATATATTGTATATATTGTGACAGGGTCATTGACTCTGTATACATTAGTAGGAGATGGCAGTATGCCTGCTTTCCAGTAGACGAGGGGTTAACCGAGCATATTAAGCATTAAACAGGTGATTCAAATTAAGCTAGCTCACCTGCTTTAAAACAGGAAGAGGAAATGCCTCTGGGGCAGCAGTCTCTCTCAGGCACAGAAAGAAGACAGAGGAGTGGTGACAGACAGACCCAGGCTGCTCAGATTGATCCTGTCCCAAGGGGGAATAAAGCTCCCAGGTAAGGAGCCAACTGGTGTTGTTGAACATTGTTGGGCTGGACTAAGTTAGCCAGCCAGCCAGGTAGATAGCCTGCACTTTTGTTTAGTCAGTTCCCCGACTGGGGATAGGTTTTTGTTTATGGTTATTGCACTTAAAGGGACAGAGTACCCATTGTTTTTGTTACACTTTTGGACAAATAAATCCACCAGCATATTCTTTCACCAGAAGAGTCGTGTTGTCTCCTCACTAACCACGGTCATCCTGCCACACATGGTGTCAGAAGTGGGATGTCGAACACCCTGTAAAAGGGGCGGAGCTACAGATTGCGACTGGTGGAGCAGTAACTGTCAGTATGGAGGACGTTGTGAAGGCCTTAGTACACAGCACCACTGTCCAGCAGGAAGCTAACAAACAGGGACTGGAAAGCACGGCTGCACAACGCGAGACAAACCGGATACTTGCCGCCCAGCTTGAATGTATCGCAGAAACACAGAGGGAGCTGATTGAACGCCTGGCCCAGATTAATATGGACTCGACCAGTACGGCTCAGGCGCAGCCCGTCCAGGCGAACCTGTACCTGCAGAAAAGGATGCCGCAAGATGACATCGAGGGATACCTCCAGTCCTTTGAGCGAATCGCTTCCCAGGAAAGTTGGGCCCGCTCCAAAGGGGCTGGGATTATCGCACCCTTTTTACTGGGGGAAGCCCAAAAAGCATATTGTGACCTCGACGAAGAAGCCGCAGCAGACTATGACTGTCTGAAAAGCGAAATCCTTGCAAGGATTGGAGTGACTCCCGCAGTCTGTGCGCAAAGGTTCCATACGTGGAGATTCCAGGAACAGAAGTCACCCAGGTTCCAGTTATGGGATTTGATTCACCTAGCGTCCAAGTGGCTAAAACCAGAGGTATATAGCCCGGCCCGGATCCTGGAGATGGTAGTGTTGGACCGCTTCATTCGAGCATTACCCCAGGACCTTCGACAGTGGGTGGGGCAGGGAGATCCCCTCACTTGTGATGCCATGGTAGGCGCAGTGGAGCGTTTTCTGGCCATTCGTGAACTGTCACGCTCCCCTCGCACAAACCACAACCCACGGCCCAACACGAACAGTAGAGGCTAGCGCTGGCGCCAGGACCCGCGACCGGTCACACGATTTGAGCGAGTGGAAGAAAACCTAGATAGGGACAGAAACTCTAAATCTCTGAAAGGGTTTCAAGAATGAACTGGGCCAATTGTTTGTTTTGAGTGTGGGGAGGCGGGGCATATTAAGGCTCACTGCCCACAGTTGTCTGAACCAATGGAGTGTGCGTATGGCTCTGTGAAGTCAGAATTTTGTGGAGTGATAGGTATGACCCGCGGGGGAAAACGTACCCACAACTTCCTCACAACTGTGATTTTAAATGGTAAACCAATCTCCACCCTGGTAGACTCAGAGAGTGATATTAACTTGGTATCAGGGAAGTTGGTTAAACCTCTCCGGTTACACCAGGGTGAGAAGTTGCTGGTATTATGTGTGCATGGGTGTACACTTCCGTACACCACGACTCTGATAAAAGTGAAAGTCGAGGGGCAAGTCATCCAAACTACGGCAGCAATTATACCAAAGTTACCCCATTCCCTAGTGTTAGGCTGTAATTTCCCTGGTTTTGACACCCTGATCAGAGGACAACTCGCCTTAAACAATCCTACTCCGGATGAGCTTTTTCCGTTTACAGACCCTGAATTAGTCTCCGAGGTGTCTAAAACTCCTAAGTCGAAACGAGAACGTAGGAAGGAACAAAAAAGAGGTCCGCCCCCACCCCAGTTAGCACTGGTTACTACTCCTAATGGAGGGAGACCAGAGGGAGAGGAGTTGTCCGAGACAGGCCTGTTGACGCTCAGGAGTCCGAGTTACCCGTGGATGTACCCGGCCAAACTCCAGATGAGGAAGGTTTTGGAAGTCTAGAACTTTCTCTGACTAACTTCCTGTCAATGCACAGGTTATTAAGAATCTATATTAGTGTAGGGACCCTTGAAACGTGGTCTGCCGTGTAGTTGGCTCAAGGGCTTACAACAATTTGGCCAAAATGTTAAACTAAAAGACCATTTTATTTATTAGTTATTTATACATGTATATTTAGGCACTGTACCGTATATAAGTTTTTCTGGATGTGCACTGAGCTTTGTCTGTGTTTTATGTTATGTCTCTGGTTTTAAACTATATATTGCCATGCTCAGTAGCACTCCTCTGTTAAACTTATATGCTTATATATATGTTGTGGGTATTTTGGGGGTTCAATATGAGCTTGTAGGTGTTCTGTATGTTTTAACTTTGGTAGGGAACAGGCTAATGATCCCCAGTTGAAAAATGGGTTTAGCCAGGCGGTAGAAGTTAATGGGTTCCCGGTAGAAGGAACAACCAAGGAATCCTATCCCTATTTTTGTATTAAAAATGATTTGTTATACCATGCGAGCCAAGAAGAGGGCCAAGAAATAGAAAAATTGCTAGTACCCAGTTCATTAGTAAGGAAGGTCCTAGAGCTAGCACACTCTCACTTATTGGGAGGTCATCTTGGAGTAGAGAAGACACAGCAAAGATTCCTAAAAAGATTTTACTGGCCAGGGATATATAATGCAGTAAAAAGATTCTGTACCTCTTGTCCCGAGTGTCAGTTGACAGCCCCCCGACCAAGTTTGAGGGCCCCATTGATCCCTATGCCTATTATTGAGATCCCATTTGAGAGGATCGCTATGGATATAGTGGGTCCCTTAGAGATATCTGCCAAGGGTCATCAATACATGCTAGTGATCCTAGACTATGCCACTCGCTATCCAGAGGCGCTGCCTTTACGTAATACTTCCTCCAAAGCCATAGCTAAGGAATTGTTACAGGTATTCTCCCGACTCGGGATACCGAAGGAAATTTTGACAGATTAGGGTACCCCATTTACATCTAAACTTATGCGAGAGTTATGTGTAGAGCTAAAAATACAGTCCCTAAGAACCTCTGTTTACCATCCGCAAACGGACGGACTGGTAGAACGATTTAATAAAACTCTGAAGATGATGTTGAGAAAGGTGGTTGCTAGGGATGGGAAAAACTGGGACACCTTGTTTCCTTATCTCTTGTTTGCTATCTGAGAAGTACCACAGGCCTCTACAGGATTTTCCCCATTTGAACTCCTGTATGGGAGACGCCCAAGAGGGATTCTGGATAGCCTCAAAGAAGAGTGGGAGCAACAAGCTGTTCCAGGGAAAAATGTCGTCCAATTTGTGGAAGATTTAAAAGAACGCATTGTTCATATTACTCCCATAGTCAGACAACATTTAGAAGAGGCACAGAGGGCCCAACAGAACCTTTACAACAGACAGGCTACGGTACGCAGCTTCCGACCAGGGGACCGAGTAATGGTGCTTGTTCCCACGGCCGAAAGCAAGCTGTTATCACATTGGCAAGGGCCATATGAAATTCTAGAACAGGTCGGCCCGGTGAATTATAAAATTTGACAGCCAGATCGGAGGAAGGTAGAGCAAATCTATCACACAAATCTATTAAAATCATGGAAGAATAGAGAGGTATGCCTGATGGTAGTAGCTAACAAATCCGGAAAAGGGGAGGATCCACTCATTTGAATATCGGCAGAACTCACTCCTGAAAAATACAGAGAAGCTGTAGACTTGGTAAAAAGGAACAGGGACGTATTTTCCAGCGTACCAGGGAAAACTAGAGTGATTTCCCATGATATCGTCACCAAGCCGGGCGTAGCCGTTAAGATAAGACCCTATAGAATCCCAGAAGCCAGAAGAGGGGCTATTCAGTCAGAGGTAAAGAAGATGCTAGAATTAGGGGTAATTGAGGAGTCCCATAGTCAATGGTCCAGCCCTATTGTCTTGGTACCTAAGCCAGAGGGGTCAATACAGTTCTGTAATGACTTTAGAAAAGTAAATGAAGTCTCGAAGTTTGATGCCTATCCTATGCCGCGGGTAGACGAGTTAATTGAGAGGTTGGCAAGGGCCCATTTTCTACCCACTTTAGATCTTACGAAGGGTTATTGGCAAATCCCCTTAACAAGTTCAGCAAAAGAGAAAACAGCCTTCTCCACACCTGATGTCCTTTTTCAGTATACTGTCTTACCCTTTGGCCTTCATGGGGCACCTGCAACCTTCCAAAGGTTGATGAATAAATTGTTACACCCACACTCGAACTACGCCTCAGCGAACTTAGACGATGTGGTAATTCATAGTCCAGATTGGGACTCACATCTACAAAAGGTTGAGGCAGTGTTGAGACGGGAGGCGGGTCTTACAGCCAACCCAGCTAAATTTTCAGTCGGCCTTGCAGAAGCAAAATATCTTGGCTACGTTGTGGGAAGGGGGACAGTAAAACCTCAGCTCAATAAAGTTGAAGCCATTGAGAATTGGCCCCGTCCCCTTAAACAAAAACAGGTTAGAACATTTCTAGGCATTGTAGGTTACTACAGGCGATTTATACCCCATTTTGCAACCCGGGCTGCACAGCTTTCAGATTTAGTAAAGGCAAGGGCACCTGATGTTGTAAAATGGAGCAGTGGTGCGGAGACCGCATTTTTATACCTATGTACAGCGCTCTGTAGTCACCCAGTCTTGGTAGGCCTGGATTTTATGAAGGATTTTTTTCTGCAAACGGACGCCTCCAAAGTAGGTCTCGGAGCAGTACTGTCCCAGTTTGTAGGAAAAGAGGAACACCCGGTCCTCTATCTAAGTCGCAAATTGTGTCCCCACGAACAAAGATATGCCACAGTAGAAAAAGAGTGTTTGGCCATAAAGTGGGCAACAGACACGTTGAAGTATTACCTTTTAGGCAGGTCTTTTAAGCTTGTTACAGATCACGCACCCCTACAGTGGATGCATAGAAACAAAGAAAAGAACTCGAGAGTTACCCGTTGGTTTCTGTCGTTGCAACTTTGCAACTTCACAGTCCAACATCGGCCAGGCATACTGCACGGTAATGCTGATGCACTCTCTAGGGTGCACAGTCTCGTGCACGGGCCGCTCCACTCGGTAACATTACGCTGGGAAGGGGGATATGTGACAGGGTCATTAACTCTGTATACATTAGTAGGAGATGGCAGTATGCCTGCTTTCCAGTAGACGAGGGGTTAACCCAGCTTATTAAGCAGTCCACAGGTAATTCAAATTAAGCTAGCTCCCCTGCTTTAAAACAGGAAGGGGAAATGCCTCTGGGGCAGCGGTCTCTCTCAGGCACAGAGAGAAGACAGAGGAGTGGTGACAGACAGGCCCAGGCTGCTCAGATTGATCCTGTCCCAAGGGGGAATAAAGCTCCCAGGTAAGGAGCCAACTGGTGTTGTTTACATTGTTGGGCTGGACTAGGTTAGCTAGCCAGCCAGGTAGATCGCCTGCACTTTTGTTTTAGTCAGTTCCCCGACCGGGGATAGGTTTTTGTTTACGATTATTGCACTTAAAGGGACAGAGTACCCATTGTTTTGGTTACACTTTTGGACAAATAAATCCACCAGCATATTCTTTCACCAGAAGAGTCGTGTTGTCTCCTCACTTACCACGGTCATCCTGCCACAATATATACTGTATATATATATATATATATATATATATACATATATATTTTTTTTCTTTAAGAGTCTCAAATGCTAAATGGATCATATATAGTAATATTTGTTGCAATTGCTATTCAACTAAAAAAAAATGAAAAAAGCATTGGTTAGCATAGATCTTATTTAGTGTCCAGTCCTCACTGTCCTGATTCCATCATATGCCGTTAATAATTATAAAACAGATCACAAAAGACCAATATTTTTACATTACTAAAGGTTCCTCCAAGATTCAGAGGATATGTGAAACATATTAATTGTTGTCTTTTTATAGACCCAGGATAACCCCTTCCGTCTTGTTTATTATTTAGGGTATCCTACATTGAATTTTTGAAACCTTTTGTAACACGTCGACAAGCCTGGAAGACTAAAACCAACATGGTGGCTGTTATGCAGAGTTCTCAGGCACAGGATTACCCACCTGAAACCAACCCTGCAGGTCTAGAGACGCTGACTTCCAGGATGCGTAAGAAGGTATGATTTACTAAGACTCATGTACAGTGATTTGGAACTGGAGAGATGGCATGATGCTGTCAGGTTATACACGGATTCCATTCCCAGGGAGCTGTGTAAGCTGCCTTTAGGATGTACCTGACCTAATGGCAGTGTACTAAGCTAGTAGGTAGAGTTATGTTTTGGCTTAGTTTGTTCCATAAAGCACAGATCTGGGGGGACGGTTATGGTTATGGAGCTGTTGGATTATTTGATACGGTTATGAAAGTGATTATGGTCTACTTTAATTATTGCATTTATGCCACAAGGAATGAGATTGTTGGTTAAATAAATGTGAAATCAAATGTAACAAACAGCAACAATTGGAACCTAATGCAATATGAAGTAATGCAAGGACGGGCTTGTGTTACAGTGGTCTTAACCCCCTACATTTCCCACGTTTAATCTACTTTGTTAAAATCATAATTATTGTCATTTTATTGCTTGCAAAAAAATCATATAAAGCCAGAGGCTCATTATGTTCATATTACAGGAGGGGGTATTGTCATATAACCATGGGGCGCTAAATTCCAGTCCTCAAGAACACCCCCCCCCCCCAACAGGTCAGGTTTTCATGATATCTCAACTTCAGCACAGGTGACTCAATCAGAGCCTCAGTCTTCACCTGTGCTGAAAACCTGACCTGTTGGAGGGGCTTGATGACTGGAGTTGTGCACCCCTGATATCACCATTTGTCAAAATACCTGTACGTGTTTATTTATTTTTAAAGTCAGGAGTACTGCAAACCTTTCCTTTAGCCCTGTTGAGTACTATAATAATAATAATAATATTTCTCTCTTGTATGCGCTGGTTGTACACACATTTTGTACAGGCACAACAGGTCTGTGCCCCGAAGAGTTTACAATCTATGTTGGTGCTTCAAGCACAAGGAGTTAAGTGACCTACAGTACCCAAGGTCGCAAGCAGCTGACCCCGGGATTCCCAGAGTTTTTCTGCTCCAAAGGCAGTGACATCACTGAGCTACTCATCCTGCCCAGTGCATTATGTTACTGCCCCTGCCCAGTGCATTATGTTACTGCCCCTGCCCAGTGCAATATGTTACTGTCCCTGCCCAGTGCAATATGTTACTGTTCCTGCCCAGTGCATTATGTTACTGCCCCTGCCCAGTGCAATATGTTACTGTCCCTGCCCAGTGCATTATGTTACTGCCCCTGCCCAGTCCAATATGTTACTGCCCCTGCCCAGTGCATTATGTTACTGTCCCAGCTGAGTGCATTATGTTACTGCCCCTGCCAGTGCAATATGTTACTGCCCCTGCCCAGTGCATTATGTTACTGTCCCAGCTGAGTGCATTATGTTACTGCCCCTGCCCAGTGCATTATGTTACTGTTCCTGCCCAGTGCATTATGTTACTGTCCCAACTGAGTGCATTATGTTACTGCCCCTGCCCAGTGCATTATGTTACTGTCCCTGCCCAGTGCAATATGTTACTGCCCCTGCCCAGTGCAATATGTTACTGTCCCTGCCCAGTGCATTATGTTACTGCCCCTGCCCAGTGCATTATGTTACTGTCCCTGCCCAGTGCAATATGTTACTGCCCCTGCCCAGTGCAATATGTTACTGCCCCTGCCCAGTGCATTATGTTACTGTCCCAACTGAGTGCATTATGTTACTGTCCCTGCCCAGTGCAATATGTTACTGTCCCTGCCCAGTGCATTATGTTACTGCCCCTGCCCAGTGCAATATGTTACTGTCCCTGCCCAGTGCATCATGTTACTGCCCCTGCCCAGTGCAATATGTTACTGCCCCTGCCCAGTGCATTATGTTACTGTCCCAACTGAGTGCATTATGTTACTGTCCCTGCCCAGTGCAATATGTTACTGTCCCTGCCCAGTGCATTATGTTACTGCCCCTGCCCAGTGCAATATGTTACTGTCCCTGCCCAGTGCAATATGTTACTGTCCCTGCCCAGTGCATTATGTTACTGCCCCTGCCCAGTGCAATATGTTACTGCCCCTGCCCAGTGCAATATGTTACTGTCCCTGCCCAGTGCATTATGTTACTGTCCCTGCCCAGTGCAATATGTTACTGCCCCTGCCCAGTGCAATATGTTACTGTCCCTGCCCAGTGCATCATTTTACTGCCCCTGCCCAGTGCAATATGTTACTGCCCCTGCCCAGTGCATTATGTTACTGTCCCAACTGAGTGCATTATGTTACTGTCCCTGCCCAGTGCAATATGTTACTGTCCCTGCCCAGTGCATTATGTTACTGCCCCTGCCCAGTGCAATATGTTACTGTCCCTGCCCAGTGCATTATGTTACTGCCCCTGCCCAGTGCAATATGTTACTGTCCCTGCCCAGTGCAATATGTTACTGTCCCTGCCCAGTTCAATATGTTACTGCCCCTGCCCAGTGCAATATGTTACTGTCCTGCCCAGTGCATTATGTTACTGTCCCTGCCCAGTGCAATATGTTACTGTCCCTGCCCAGTGCAATATGTTACTGTCCCTGCCCAGTGCAATATGTTACTGTCCCTGCCCAGTGCAATATGTTACTGTCCCTGCCCAGTGCAATATTTTACTGCCCCTGCCCAGTGCATTATGTTACTGCCCCTGCCCAGTGCATTATGTTTCTGCCCCTGCCCAGTGCATTATGTTACTGCCCCTGCCCAGTGCATTATGTTACTGCCCCTGCCCAGTGCAATATGTTACTGTCCCTGCCCAGTGCATTATGTTACTGCCCCTGCCCAGTGCAATATGTTACTGTCCCTGCCCAGTGCAATATGTTACTGTCCCTGCCCAGTGCAATATGTTACTGTCCCTGCCCAGTGCTATATGTTACTGCCCCTGCCCAGTGCAATATGTTACATTCCCTGCCCAGTGCAATATGTTACTGCCCCTGCCCAGTGCATTATGTTACTGTCCCTGCCCAGTGCATTATGTTACTGCCCCTGCCCAGTGCAATATGTTACTGTCCCTGCCCAGTGCAATATGTTACTGTCCCTGCCCAGTGCTATATGTTACTGCCCCTGCCCAGTGCAATATGTTACATTCCCTGCCCAGTGCAATATGTTACTGCCCCTGCCCAGTGCATTATGTTACTGCCCCTGCCCAGTGCATTATGTTACTGCCCCTGCCCAGTGCATTATGTTACTGCCCCTGCCCAGTGCAATATGTTACTGTCCCTGCCCAGTGCATTATGTTACTGCCCCTGCCCAGTGCATTATGTTACTGTCCCTGCCCAGTGCATTATGTTACTGCCCCTGCCCAGTGCAATATGTTACTGTCCCTGCCCAGTGCAATATGTTACTGTCCCTGCCCAGTGCAATATGTTACATTCCCTGCCCAGTGCAATATGTTACTGCCCCTGCCCAGTGCAATATGTTACTGTCCCTGCCCAGTGCAATATGTTACTGCCCCTGCCCAGTGCAATATGTTACTGTCCCTGCCCAGTGCAATATGTTACTGTCCCTGCCCAGTGCAATATGTTACTGTCCCTGCCCAGTGCAATATGTTACTGTCCCTGCCCAGTGCAATATGTTACTGCCCCTGCCCAGTGCATTATGTTACTGCCCCTGCCCAGTGCAATATGTTACTGTCCCTGCCCAGTGCATTATGTTACTGCCCCTGCCCAGTGCAATATGTTACTGTCCCTGCCCAGTGCAATATGTTACTGCCCCTGCCCAGTGCATTATGTTACTGCCCCTGCCCAGTGCAATATGTTACTGCCCCTGCCCAGTGCAATATGTTACTGTCCCTGCCCAGTGCATTATGTTACTGCCCCTGCCCAGTGCAATATGTTACTGCCCCTGCCCAGTGCATTATGTTACTGCCCCTGCCCAGTGCATTATGTTACTGCCCCTGCCCAGTGCAATATGTTACTGTCCCTGCCCAGTGCAATATGTTACTGCCCCTGCCCAGTGCATTATGTTACTGCCCCTGCCCAGTGCAATATGTTACTGTCCCTGCCCAGTGCAATATGTTACTGCCCCTGCCCAGTGCATTATGTTACTGCCCCTGCCCAGTGCAATATGTTACTGCCCCTGCCCAGTGCAATATGTTACTGTCCCTGCCCAGTGCATTATGTTACTGTCCCTGCCCAGTGCATTATGTTACTACCCCTGCCCAGTGCAATATATTACTGCCCCTGCCCAGTGCATTATGTTACTGCCCCTGCCCAGTGCATTATGTTTCTGCCCCTGCCCAGTGCATTATGTTACTGCCCCTGCCCAGTGCATTATGTTACTGCCCCTGCCCAGTGCAATATGTTACTGTCCCTGCCCAGTGCATTATGTTACTGCCCCTGCCCAGTGCAATATGTTACTGTCCCTGCCCAGTGCAATATGTTACTGTCCCTGCCCAGTGCTATATGTTACTGCCCCTGCCCAGTGCAATATGTTACTGTCCCTGCCCAGTGCAATATGTTACTGTCCCTGCCCAGTGCTATATGTTACTGCCCCTGCCCAGTGCAATATGTTACATTCCCTGCCCAGTGCAATATGTTACTGCCCCTGCCCAGTGCATTATGTTACTGCCCCTGCCCAGTGCATTTTGTTACTGCCCTTGCCCAGTGCATTATGTTACTGTCCCATTCAGCACAGTCATTCTGTATAGTCTCATGCATCCGTTCGGGTTAGTTTCCAACGAAATTCCCCATTAAAGTCAACAGCTTGAACAGCCACTTAAGACAAATATAGAATAAGTCCCTTGAGAGGCTAAAAACAAGGAGCATCACTATTTGAAGTACTACTGTTTTTCTATTTAAAAATTGGGAGTACAACTACAATTTATTTAAAAGCATACAGTGTATCGAATTTTAAATAGGGATTTATTTTAAAAGGCTTTTTCTCTCTCTGTACACATATACACACACACACACACATGTATGTATATATATAAACGAATAGACAATATGGTTCTGTCGCTAACGTAATACTTTTATTTGTGTGAGCTTTCGAGATACACTGATCTCTTCTTCCGGCGGTGTTACAATGGATTTGTATTCATGCAGTGATCACTGCATACAATATAATTATTCTCTCCAAACACTACTCACCAAAATTTATAAAAGGGATATTAAGAAGAAAATTAGAAGGAAAATAACCTGGAAATGATCAGATAATACACACACAAGAAATGTGACCGCCCTATTTTCTATCGGTCTTGTTTTCTTCCGAGCGTCACGTGTTAATTTATATTTGTGTGTTGTGCGTGTTTGCTTAGCAGCTGAGTTTAAGTCCGGTGGTACTGTTCCTAAAGCCTTGATACCCACCTGTTTTCAGTCTAATCTACTCCAAACAGAATATGGCCCAGACATTGCTTTATACATGTGTGGATTTATTTATAGCAGCGCAAGACACTTGAAATGAACACCCAATAAATAAGACAAACAAAAGCAAACTACCTGCTGCAGATTGAAAACTGGGGGCTGTCAGTAATGCCGGCTTAGCGTGGGTTTTGTAATAATAAATAGACATGCACGAATACATGGAGACACATACACGGTTCTGGTGATTTCCATTGGGGCGTCCGCCTACATTATGTGCATGACTAGCCATGCACGAAATAACAAACAGAGTGCATTCAAAAGTACTGCATGCATTACCTTCATTGAGACTGAGCCCTGATACTTAATTCAGAGGGCTGTGTTTGCCATGCACTCCTTTCTTAACCCCTTTGCGGTCACAAGGGCCTGCAGTGCAATGCAGTCACCACATGGAACACATGGCTGTTCTTATTATGCTCTGTAAGGTGGTTAAAACAGAAATAGACCACTGGCCCTGATGCTTTGATTTAAAGAACCAACATAAAAAAATACAAATAAAATTGGCTTTATTTTTTATATGGGAGTCTACTATAATAAGATTGAGTAGGAAGATTGTCCCTTTAAAGTAGTCGCAGTGTGAGACCAAACATGTGCTTTATAAGCACCCCTCCCAGATGCCCTCGGACCCACAGTAATAGTTCTCAGGAGTTATCGTTATTGAGCAGCAGTGGTTTGTACTTTTATGTAGGGCTCATGTCATGTTTTTTCCTGTCGGCACTCCCAAATAATGAATAACTTTAGCCTGTAGGATGTGTGCAGCTATAAAGAGTATGGCTTCATACTGCAGAATATAAACCCCATGTTAATTTGTATGGGGGCGGGGGGAAGTGGGCTGGTTCCCACATTGGCAGGGACCTTGTAAACATGACATTCATTTCTTCCAATGTGCAGTTGCAAGGAGAATGGAAGACG